>NW_023458675.1:131241-143197 GCF_013731165.1 Rhagoletis pomonella
TCTTGATTTTGATTGTTGGTTGGTGTTGGCTAATTTTGTTATCGAACACAACTATACATATGAAGTCAAATAGGTATCTACACTTTCATACATATGTAGTACACATATGTATATATTATGTACATGCTTGGGCATTAGGGTGGTTCAAAAATGCATGTGAAAAAGTAAAGTCGAAATTTTTATGCTCTCACCCCCTAGGATTGTTCTATACCGAAAAAAATTTACCCTTCTTTTTTTATTTTGAAATAAAAAATATTTTTTATTTAACCATTTTTTAATCGCAACTATAATTTATAGGTCCACCAAAAACCCCGAAAAATGCAATGGGGCGGCCAATAAAAATCGTTAGTATTAAAAAATGTTTAAATAAACATTCGGGCATTATTAGTGAAAGTCTCTTGAAGAGAACCAGAGTTTTCCGATCGAAAAATATTGATTTTCAAGAATTCTATACCATTTCTATGAATAATTTTGCGCTTTTAGCAACCTCTAAATATTTTTTATTTCAAATAGGGGTATATTTTTTTTTATATAGAAAAATCCTAGGGGGTGCGACCATTATAATTCCGACTTTACTGTTTTTGGACCACCCTATTGGGCATCCAACAATGAACACAAAACACTCTGTTCGCGGTGACTACATTAAGTAGCCGCACAGACGATGCTCTTCACTTATCACTAACGTGACCCACCGTACTTCTTTCGGAAGTACAGTACTTCTTTTTTCGCTCTTGTACTTCGCACTTCGAAGTACAGTCAAATGTACTTCTTTGCGATATTTTGTACTTCTGGAGGGAGATTTTGTAACCAGTTAGCGACAATTTTGGGATCGCTATCGCATATTTTGACGCACGATATAAATGGTTTTGCATCAAAAACTGCGATAGCGATTCGAAAATTCTCGCTAACTGGTTACAGAATCTCCCCCAGATCCTGTTAAAACCATTAAAGTCGCCGGGACCGATGGAATCATACCTGCACAGCTGCAAACGGCTCTGAAGGTGTCGTGGAATTCGTTGGATCCTATTTATGCAAACTGCGTAAGGACCGAGTACATCACCATGGCTTGGGGGTAGTCAGTGTTGCGTTCATCCCGAAGGCCGAAAAAGGTTTTCATGTTTCCCCTAGGGATTTTAGGCCTATCAGCCTCTTCGTTTTTGATAAAAACGCTTTTACTAAAAACGCTAGAAATTCTGATAGACCTGTACATAAGGAATGCGATTCCTCGTGACTGTCTCTCAAGAGCTCAATATGCTTATTGCAAGAAAAGGTCGTTGAATACCGCCATGCACACATTGGTAAAGTGGTCAGAGGAAGCCTTCACGCATGAAGATTATGCAGTAGGAGCCTTCTTCGATATCGAGGAGGCCTTGAACAATGTTACTCGAGAGGCAGCAGTCAAGTATATTCATAATCTTGGAGTAGAAACCAACCTAATAAGCTTACTTCGTGGCAGAACAGTCGCGGCGGAGTGGGAGGGCATCTGCACTCAGGGCAGCGTCAATATGAGCACTCCACAAAGTGGTGTTTCCTCTCCCCTGCTCGGGATTGCGGTTATAAACAACCTTCTAGAGGAACTGGAAAAGTGGGCTGTCGGGTGATCGCCTATGTAGATGATGTGGAATTTTTGGTTAAGGGACGTTTTCTGTACACCCTTTTTAATCTGGCTCAATGTTACCTGTACTAGGCGGCTGTCGTTGAAGCCTACCATTGAGGAAAGGGTAGGAAAAGTGTCAGTTGCCTTGTACTGCTGTAGGGGAGATATCAGTAAAAGGTGGGGTCTCTCGCCCAAATTAATTCATTAGCTCTAGGAAACCAGATTGAAGCCTGTATTGTTTCAAGGAGCCCTTGACTAGTGGAACTCACTAGAGAAGGCTACACTTGTAAAACAAGAATTAGCGGAGCATTACGAACCACACCTACACTGGCGCTTAACATACATATGTTGAACACGGCGAATGCGGATATTGCAGACAGAATTGTCGCAGCGCAAACTGCTATTAGGCTAGGGGAAACCGGGGCCTTTTGTGAAATAAAAAATGAAAAGAAGACGTTTCTCTGCTGCAGCAAATGTTTTTATAGGGCACTTTAAAACACGTTATCTCTCAAGGGTTAGTGATGGGGGTTCTGAAAGGCCATTGTGCGATTGGTGTTCATGCAGTGAGACTAGGAATTTCGACTGATCCTTTTGTATCAGCTGTCAACAGGAATATGCAGTGGAATCATCTCCACACTTTCTTTTAGACTGTCCAACCTTCGCGACGCTAAGATGGTAGAATTTTGGCTCGCACTTCTGAACAACCACTGAGCTCAAAATTAGCCGCATTCGAAATTTCGTAATCGGCTCCCGGCGTTAACTTAACCAAACCAAACCTGTACTTCTTTGAGCTATGAAATAGTTGGTCACATTACTTATCACTCTTCTATTATCCTAACCGGCTAGCAGCGAGCCGACGATTCTCTTAGGGCCAGTGCACGACCGTGGTTTAAACTAAGTTTAAACGTCCGATCTGGCTGGTTTAAACTAAGATAAGCCAATCAGATGTCAGCCAGCTGTACAATTTAAACTCAGTATACGAATTTGTGCACTTGACAAATTAACAAAATATTGATAATTTATCAAGATTTTTATCAAGCAAGAAGATTTTGTTGTTCTTTGGCAATCTTGATAAAACTTAAAGCTTCAGAGTGCAGCGCTTTTCCCCACATGTGTGGTGAACATTTTAATGAAACAGATACAGCTGATTTCTCTTTACTTTATGTTATTCACGAAATGGATCTGCTACAACGTAAGTATTTCACATATTATTCGTTATTTGTTGTAAAATAATATTTAACTTAACATTAAAATTAATTTACAGGACATCAAAACACGACCATGCTACCCATGATCAACTTGAGCCCTACGTTGCATTTTGCCAGGCACACCCAGAACTGGCACTCAGCAGCTGGCAGAGGAGTTGAATTCGTACTGCAGCTAAGTGGCACCGCCCTCCATTGGTACCGCATCAACAACGAGCATTGGACTAACTGGGCGTCATTCAAACGTGATTTCCTGCACTTTTTCCTATTGGCCCGGTATTTTGAACGCTTGGAAGATGACATAAGGCAACGGAGGCAGCGCCCGCGAGACAAATTCAAGGACTACGTGATCGCGATTCAAAACCTGATGCGACACGCGGGTCACAGTAGTGAACAGCGGCTGGAAAGGATTTTTCGAAATAGCCACCCGGAGTACTTGCTCTACATCAAACGGCGAGATTTTAACACTTTGACGGAACTCCTCACACTCGCAGAAGACTACGAAAGCATCTACGAAAGTCATCGGCGGGCCCCAGAAACTGCCCGACGAGAAATAGCGAGGCACGTTGGTGACGGCACCATTATGTCACCACCCCAACCGAGACAGGCATTTCAGCAACGACCGCCAGGGAAACGAGAGAGGGCTTCAGCAGGGGACCGGCGCGATGAAGCCCCCGAGTACAGCGCCGGACAACCAATATTTTTGAGCCAGGAACGCGGGGGCCTCTACGCCCTAATCTCGTTGGGTGGAGCGCCCGCGGAAGCCGTCATCGACACAGGAGCCTCGAGAAGTTTAGTGTCCGCCAGCGTGGCGGAGCAATTGGTTAGCTTGGGTAGAGACAAAAAGATAACTGTAGCCATAGGAATCCTTATGGCCGATGGTACCAGGAACCAAATATCCGAGGCCGTGAGGACCGTAGTCCGCCTTGGGCAAACGATCCACAACGCTGTTCTGCATGTCATGCCTGGAGCAATTGACGACATCATTTTGGGCCTGGACACACTAGGGGGAATGGGAGCTACGGTGTCCTGCGGCGGGCACCCCGTCGTATTGACGGAGCCACTTATACAACCCACGTCGGCGACACCAAGCGAGCCAACACCAAGCACCGAGGACCCCGAACCACCCGCCATGACGAACCATCGCCCACCAAGGAGCAGAAAAGGGAGGCGCCATACAAGACGACGGTTCGCAAGGGAGAAGGTCAACAGAATTGAATACGAGGACCTCAACCACGAAGATGAGGCAGCCCGCATACGCGACTTTTTAGCCGAAGAACTGCAAAAATTCGAGACTATTAGCGGAGTAGCCACAGTGGGAGAGCACCGGATCATCATGACTGACGCCCCATCAAACAGCGGTACTTCCCGCGCAACCCTGCAATGCATTCTATAATCGACACGGAAATCGATGAGCTACTCAAGAAACGATGTATTGAGCCGTCTCGCAGTCCGCACAGTGCATCGATCGTACTAGCCCGGAACAAGAACGGGAAGTGGCGCTTATGCGTGGATTACCGGCAGCTCAATGCCCGGTCAGTACCGGACGCATACCCCTTGCCGAGGATATAGCACATATTGGACAAACTGCGCCAGGCGAAGTACATCAGTAGTTTAGACCTCAAGAACGGGTACTGGCAGATACCTCTGGAGCCCAAAAGCCGCCCGTACACAGCCTTCACCGTACCGGGACGCGGCCTGTTTCAGTGGCGCGTCATGCCGTTCGGCCTACATTCCGCCCCCGCCACATTCCAGAGAGCGTTAGACCAAGTCATTGGCCCGGAAATGGAGCCCTACGCGTTTGCCTACCTCGACGACATAATCTTCATAGGCTCCACCTTCGACGAACACGTGGAGCAATTGCGGGAGGTACTCCGACGACTACAGCGGACCAACCTGTGCATTAAACCCGAGAAGTGCGACTTTTTTAAAAGGGAGCTCCGGTACGGAGCTGTGGTCGTGAACGCACAGCTACTAGAGAATAGCTCTCGACTTGTACATAGGCGACTATACAAGGCTTGGCTGTTCAAAGGTAGAGCGCCGCCACCCCACAGTCAACCGTGAAGCCGCGCGACGGCGACGACAGTTCGCCCACCAGCACCGCGCGACGTCGTGAACGCACCGCCGCTAATGAATAGCGCATGATCTGTACATAGGCGACTATACAGGGCTTGGCTGTTCAAAGGTGGAGCGCCGCCACCCCACAGTCATCCGTGAAGCCCCGCGCCGACGTCGCCCAGAGGAGCATACCGACGTCGCCCAAAATCTAAGCGTCGTTAGCGGAGCCGTGGTCGTGAACGCACCGCTGCTAATGAATAGCGCATGACCTGTACATAGGCGACTATACAGGGCTTGGCTGTTCAAAGGTAGAGCGCCGCCACGCCACAGTCCACCGCGAACACGCGTAACGGCGACGCCCGCTCGCAACGCAGCAGAGCGCCGACGTCGCACAGCAGCAGCGCGCCGCAATCATCGCACCGACGTCACGTAGCAGCAGAGAGCCGACGTCGTACATCCGCAGAGCTCCGGCATAGTAACGCCGACGTCACATACTAGCAGAGCGCCGACACAGTAACGCCGACGTCACATAGCAGCAGAGCGCCGGTATAGTAACGCCGACGTCACATAGCAGCAGAGCGCCGACGCCACACAGGAGCAGAGCGCCGGTATAGTAACGCCGACACCACATAGCAGCAGAGCGCCGGCGTCGCACAGCGACCGAGCGACGATACAGCAGCGCCGACAGAATAGCACCTTTAGGAATTTACACCCGTTAATCATATTGTGTTTGTAATCTTAAGAATTTCCACGTTATAGGGAATAAGGATAAATAAATAAATTACTATTTGCAAAGCCCCACAATATAAATTTATTGTAACGGACCCTGGGCATGGCGAGTATACCCCAGCATAGAAAACAGAAGCGACGGGGCCTTCACAGAAAACGCTTCGTTACAAATGGATAAATACCATGCAGATGAAAAACAAGGTGACAGGTAATAAGATCTACGGAAATAAGGTCAATTGACTTTATTTCCCACCTTGGTGCGAAGTAAAGTTAATTGACATTATTACCTTTTTAAAAGCGAAATAAAATCCATTGACATTATTGCTCTTTCAAACATTAAATTTGCTTAGCTTCGCGGCGGCCGGCGTCCGCGCGCCAAACCACGTCACGCTACGCCGCGCCACAAATTAGTTTTTGTGCAAATTGCAGATAGAGGGTATTAATGAATTTAAGCCGTCGATATTTCACATATTTAAATTTGTAATTTATTGGAAGATTTCTGCTGTGTTTTTTGGCAACAACTTGTCTGCAGTAAAAAAGCATATAATTTGTGTTTCAAAAGTGTGTGAAAACAAAAAACCAATCAATTAACTTACATGATCTCGGTTCCGATATTAAACAATCAATAACTGTTTATACCCGCATTTTGGCACATTGGCTTGTTGAACGTGTAATCTAATAAATAATGTCGTCGTTCTCCTTAGCTGCTTTTAAATGATGTCACAAATTGTTGGCGGAGACATGAATACAGTGTAAGAAAATTCCTTTTCTATAATTGGTTCCTTATAGAAGGGTTGGTTTCTTTTCCACCTTAGACATTCCGAATTCGTTCAAAATATGCTAATTTAAAACACAGAATTCTTTCAGTGTTCCTCCGGGGTTTTTGGAAATGGACTGTTTCTTAAATTTAATAGTGTTCGCTTTATTTTTGTGGAAACGAAACATATTGTGCAAGTTCTGGTTCATTTCTATACTCTTTCTTCAAATATTTCTCGTATCCAGCTGCGTTTTGCGTTTGGGTTTTCGCATCGTGTTTTTACTGTATTCGTAATTTTAAATTTTTTTATTAAATCATTTGGTGGTAGTTCATGATTGTGTGTGGGTTAATAGCACCACACTGAGAATTTGGCAATAACATTTTTCATCTATTAAAAAACAACACTTACGAGGCAATGTTTATTGTAAGATCAACATTTTTTTCTATAAATTGACATACTTTAAGCATTGTTGACGCTATTTCCATTTGATTGAGGAAATAGCGTCAATGACTTCAACTCCAAATTTTTGTTGACTTTATTTCGCTTTTGAAAGGTAATAATGTCAATTGACTTTATTTCGCACCAGGTGGTGCAATTTAAGTGAAGAGGTGTACCTTTGTCAACCTGAGGGATTCAAAGATAGCAAATATCCGGAACGTGTATGCAAATTAAACAAATGGCTGTACGGGCTAAAGCAATCCGGAAGATATTGGAATAATAAAATCAATTCAGTTCTATGCAATATCGGTTTTAAGCGTTGTAAATCTGACAATTGCGTATATATCATGTACAAAAACGACGAGTTGAATATCATAAGCTTGTATGTTGATGATATAGTCTTAGCTTGCTCTTCAGAGGTAACAATGAGTTCAATTGTTAAGAGGCTTAACGACGAGGTAGACCGAGGACCCATAAAGTACTGCCTTGGTATTGAAGTTGAACGCGCAAATCCCAGCGGCGAAATTCAAATTCACCAGCACCGGTATGTGAACGAGTTGCTTAAGTACTGGAACATGAGCAGGCATGGGCAGAGAACGAGCGCACGCTCAAAGAGCGTTATCATCGTGTGTACGTATACAAGCAAGAGCGTAACGATGAGAACGCGACAGCATGCACAATGAATTAGACACACTAACACCTTCTCACTTTTAGCTAGTGCTTGTTTGTGGTAGTGTCCACTTCTTAACATAACCCTGTGGGGAAAATCTCTAGTTTTGAACTGGTGCGCTTCTAGTACATTTAGAGTCACTACTAGTTCACGATAAATCTCTTTTGCATGCAAACAACTGGCGAATTTAACACAGCGATGTCATAGGAATTGGAAATTGTCCCCCGCTGCATTACCTTTTCTATAGTTCAGAACCAGTCCTAAATTCGACATATGGGATCTAGTTCGCTTTGCACCCCATTTTCTATAGTTTCAAACCAGTTGTAAACGAAAAAAGTAACCATGGTAGCAATTTTTAATTATTTGCCAAGAAATGTATTTTCAATCTGAAATCAAATTTGTTTGAATGAATGTAAATTAAATTGTGCATTTTAAAACACGTTTACATACCTTTGGCTGTAGCTGAATTTGTAGAGGTGCTGACTGTTATTGGTTATGTTCCAGAAGGTCCCATAATGTTAAGAGTTAACACAAATATTAGTTTTGTATTACCAAACTATGAAAAAGCGTCTGCGACGTGCAGACTGAAAGCGTATTTGAACGAAAAACCCGCCAAGCAAAAATCTATTCAAAGTAAACAAGCCCCCCGCTGCATCCCTTTTTCAGTAGTTTCGAACTACTTCAAAATTCACCAGATGAGATCTAGTTCGTTCTGCATCCCTTTTTCTATAGTTTTGAACCAATTCGTCATTTTAGATATAGATTTCTAACATTGTTTTTTAAAAGTACCACATATCGCTGCTTTTGAACTGGTGGCGATCCAGTTACTATCGGACTAGTTCGTTTTTGGCGATAAAGATCTAGTACGGAACTACAAATTTGGTTCACCAGTTCAGGGTTTCCCTACAGGGGAGCGATTGTAATGGGCACCAACTCCATATTGCAGTGGAACAGTTTTAACAAAGTGTAGCGACAAGGAATGCAAAGGGTTCAAAATGAGCGAATACAAATCTTTAGTTGGTGGTCTATCATACCTAGCAACTACATCGAGGCCAGACATTGCTTATAGCGTTTCGAATCTAGCACAACTTCACAGCCACTCACATAGTGAACATTTTCATAGCACGTTTTTGGTACTTGAAGGCGAATCCGAAGGCTGTTATAACCTACAAATCGAGCGCAGAAAATCTGTCGTGTTATACAGATGCTGATTGGGCGGCAGATTCCGTAAACAGAAACTCACAAGCGGCTATGCTCTTTTTCTAGGTGACGGTTTAGTCGCTTGGGAATCTAAAAAGCAGCCTGTAGTATCTCTGAGTACAATGGAAGCTGAATACATAGCAGTGAATCAGGCCGCCAAAGAGGTTTCCTTCCACCATAATTTATTGCGCGAGATGGATTGCAGCGATTGTCTTGAAGGTGCTACTACAATATTGTGTGATAACACTGTGAGACAAATGGTAGGGGTCAGTGATCGGGAAGGATCCTTACTACCGGGGAAAGTTATATCGGTAAAAAAGAAGTTATACGTGTCCCGGCGTTTCGCTGAGTCACGTCTAGGAATCGAGATATATCGATTTGAAGTTAGTAACTATCATATAGGGGAAATTGTCACCTTTGGAGGTCTTTTTTTTGACATAACTCGAGAACCACTAGTCCGATTTTGCTCAAGCAAATTTAAAAAAATTAAAAATTACAATTCCTTTAATCTGTTCATATAACGTTTTTCTATATAATCAACAGCTTTGCCGGTAAAAATAAATGTATGAAAAAAAAAATATTTTTTGCCTAAAATATTAAATTTTTTTATTTTTTAAATTCATAAAAGATCCAAAACGGAAAAAAAGGCAAGTCGTATTACTTTCACGCAAAGTCACATAACCTTTAAGCAAAATGAGACATAGATCATGAAAATCTATGGACGCGTTTCGCTTTTATTCACAATTATGTGAAGGTATCTCATTTTGACAAGAATATTTCCCCTATATGATAGTTACTAACCTCAAGTCGATATATCTCGATTCCTAGACGCGACCCAGCGAAACGCCGGGCCACGTATAACTTGTTTTTGACCGATATAACATTTCCCGGTGGTTTCATCCCATCCCGATTTTGACTGTCGCATAGTGTAATCCAAAGCACTCAATTCGCTGTTAAGAACTACATATGTCTCAACTAAGTGCAGCAAACACATAGATATTAAGTATCATAAGAAGTTTAAAGCTGACAGAACTCTTAGCTTTGATCCAATACTTTTCCTGAAAAATCCTGTAAAACTGTCAAACAGCAAAATTACTCTCTGAAGTGAGAGTAAAAAGTGAGTAACAGCAAAAAGTACGGAACCAAAAAAACCATTTTTCATGTAAAAACGTCAACCAGTGATTGCTTGACACTTTTCATGATTTTACCAGAAGAAAAAGTTCGGGTAAAATCTTGCAACTTCATTCTCTACACAACTCTCCAAAAGTCGCTCTCATTTACAGGATTTTGGAGAATTTCGGAGTACGGGAACATTTTTCCTGCTACTTCCTGCAAGTTCGTGTAAAATCCTGTAAGTTCGTGGAGTACTGGATCAGAGCTCTTATAGTTAAAGGAAGTGAGGTTTTTTGACTATCACGAGGGGAAAATTTTACATAAACGTGTTATCACTCAACGAGAATGGATCACTATCATCTCGTAAACTTCTACAGTAAAGCGCGCGATCTCTATTTTCGCAATTTTCCTCTTCGTCTAACAACACCAATAAAAGTAAAATATCTTCTTCCATTCTAACAAATTATTTTTCACAACTATGTACAAAGAGTAAAACAGATGCTTTATTTGTCAAGATCACTGTCAACAGCATTTGACATCTTGAAAATTTATCAAGAAAAAAGTTGTTTATTTATGACATAGAATCGAAATAGAAAAGATGTTGAATTTATCAAGTGCACAGAATTAGGGGGTAAATCTAAGTTTAAACTGGCACTGAAAAACTGGCCCTAAGTGATAAGCGAATGTAGTGAATTCAAACGGTAACATAATTGGGTCGCTGACCAAATGTAAATTTGCATGGACCGCTTATCGAAACCAAACAAATTTCAAGGGCAATGCATAACGGCGCATATCATTGCAAACTTTTTATACCCGAGCGCACTTGTGCACAAGGGTATTATAACTTTGTTCACATAACGGTTGTTTGTAACAGGCAAAACGAATCGAGATAGATACAGACAAATGTATACATAAATGATCAGGATGAAAAGAGAAATCGATTAAGCGGTGACTGTCTGTCCGTCCGTCCGTCCGTCCGTCCATCTGTGCACACGATAACTCGAGTAAAAATTAAGATATCTTAACGAAACTTGGTGCGTATACTTCTTTCGGGCGTGGGACGGATGGTATTGAAAATGGGCAAAATCGGACAATAACCACGCCTACCTCCCATATAACGGTAATTTTTTCAGAAATACGAAAACTGCGATATTTTAGTAACTACTGAAGATTATTAACACAAAATTGATATTTACAATAATTTTTAGACGAAAAATAAGAATCCTATAAATTTTTGAAAAATGGGCGTAGCCACGCCCACTTATGGTTACATGTGTATATCTTGGCAACCGCTGCACCGATTTCTTCCAAACTTGGCACAGTTATTGGCCTTGGTACAGGATACCAAATGGCCGAAAATTTTTAAAATCGGACAATAACCACGCCCACATCCCATATAACGGTAATTTGGAGAAATACGAAATCTTCGATAAATCAGTAAATATTAAAGCCAATTTATTCAAAATTGATGCTTGCAACAATTCCTTACCAGGATATACGTCTATGATAAAATTTTGAAAAATGGGCGTGGCACCGCCCACTTATGATCACATATATGTATCTCGGTAACCGTTCTACCAATTTGTACCAAATTCGGTATGGTTATTGTGCTTGCTACATAAAAGCAAAACGATGAAAAGTATTGAAATCGGACTAAAATTATGGCTTTTCATATAACGGTAAATTTTAGAAATGCTTGAAACGTCAATATTTCGAAATTTAAGGACGCTAGTTACTCAAAATTACTAATTTACTCAAAATTGATACACCCCGGCTTACCATGTAGCGGTAGCTTTCGGAAAGGTGAAAATCATATATTTAATATTTGCGCCGGGTATTTAATGTTCGGCTCCGCCCGAACTTAGACTTTCTTACTTGTTGTATATATATAAGAATTTACTGAGGCTGCGCTTCTCCAAACTCATTTAAGTGGAATGTGTAATCAAATTATTTGTGTGTTTACAGAATATTATTCAAAAAAAAAAAGAGTAAAAATTTTCGATAGTAGCGATAGTATCGAATTATTTACACTATCGCCATCGAAACCATCGAATGTGCAGACTATCGATAGTTTTCCAACACTGCTGGCTATGTGTTGCTAGTTTGCTGGTGAATGCAGAAACATATTCATGTATATTTTTTATCAAATAAAACACCTTTTTGAGGTAAAATTTTCGAGTGACGAAAG
>NW_023458675.1:143297-147759 GCF_013731165.1 Rhagoletis pomonella
TTGATGCTTCTGAACGTTTTAATGGATTGAAATTCGTTACTCGGGGGGTTTCGGGGTCGCTGATTACGAATCCGATGTTCGTTTTTTAAAATCCAAAATGGTGGATCCAATATGGCGGAACAAATTTAAAACTTGTTCGGATTCATGTGAAACTCAAATATGTCGTTGACATCGAAAACGAGGTCAGTGATTACGAATCCGATGTTCGAAAACCCCCGAGTAACGACTTTCAAGCGAATTTGATTAATTTCAGAATAGTTTGTCAGATTTGATTTTTTTGTACTTTTTTTGTGTGAAGGTACCTAACTTTGAAGTGAAATTGTGAAAAAACTAATGCAGCTAAAAAGCTTCGGTCTATTGCATTGGAAAGAGTGGCCCGTTTACTATAAGAGTCGATGAAAAAGTGAAAACCGATTTTTTCTGACCGTAGGTCCCTTTTAACTTTACGTGTCACATATATATATATACATATATATTAAAGGCTTTCCTTTTACGTGGTTTTGGTTCTTGAAAAGGGTTGCCAGATGTTAGAAAATCAAATGCAAATAATCGAGTTCGGAGATGTTTACGTAAAATATTTAACCCACCGTCAACACATCTGCACCGAGAATTGACGTGATTGGTATGTAGAAGTGCAATACGGTTTTATTTTTCAAAAAAGGTTTGCCACATAATAGAAATTAAATTCAAAATATTAAGATTATTTAAAAAGTTATATGGGTTATAACATATGGGTATTGAAGAGGTTATATTTTATAATTAGCAAGGATAATAGCGTGTATTATATATATATGCAATTTTATTTTATTTTAAAAAAGATGTGTTTATTCTATAAGAAAATTTTCCTGAATGAATAAAGAAAATTTTCATTTTGAAATATATAAAAAGCTATGAACAATAATCAACCTTAAAAGTTATTCAAAGTATATTTAAACAAGTATGTATTTAACAAGTTACAAGCACTACAGTATCAATCGAAATGGTTTTGATTATTTTATTTTTTAACTATACATATATATATTTTTTTTATTTTGTTATGTACTTCCTTTATGTACAATGTGCATGTCCAATTAAAGATATTTAATTTTGGTTTTTTTTTTTTATAAAACTATAGTTTATTCCTTAACAAGACTCGTGTAAATCCAAATTTCCAAATTTGTGCAATATTAAAAAAAAAAATTAACGAATGAGTAGTCCACTTGCAAACAGCGTTATGTAATTTTATAATAGAAAGCCATAAATTTGAAAAAACAACTACGACAACAAGTAACATTTAAATAGAATCTTTTTTATTATTACCTGAAAATTTGGATAAATAAGAGCCTTATAAAATTATAACATAACATACCATGACATAAGATAACATTAACCTAAATTTCGACCTAAAGCTGTTTTCTAGGTTCATCAGAATATGGATACTTTTGAAAGTTTATAAATAAGTATCATAGCGACTTTTGGAAGAAGAGTTAACATTTTATGCTATTTTTTCAGAATATCAAAAGATTTTGCACTGTGTTGTTAGTGGACATGAACCTTCTTTAAATACTGGTACGTAATCCACCAAAAACTAAAAATCGAAAAAATTTTACATAGTGCACTTTGCAAGTGTAGTACACAAATCTTCGTACAAATTTCGAGCCATTTGAAACTTATACTTTATTCTACTGGAATTCAATGGGCAACAAAACTGCATACTCAGAATCTAATTAAAAAACTCGAAATTTTTACGAAAATTTGTTGAATCTTTTTTAAATTGCATAAATTTTTAAGGCAGTGGCACTCGATTGTTACATTTGTACAGATTGGTATATTTTTATATTGGGCTATTGGAACAAAATAAAAAAATGGGAAATTGTTTTTTGTGGTTAAAAGATTTGTACAATACAGCGATGTTCTATTGAAAAATTTCAACAAACTAATTTTCGTGATTGGGATAAAGAAAAATATTTGGGAATTCACACAATTGGGATACGATTTGCACCAAATTTTGGCACATATCCAATCGTGTGACACTGCCTTTAAACTTGTATTTATACGGATGTTGGTAAAGAACGGGTGACTGGTAATAAGATCAACGGAAATAAGGTCAATTGACTTTATTTCCCACCCTGGTGCGAAATAAAGTCAATTGACATTATTACCTTTTTAAAAACGAAATAGAATCAATTGACATTATTTCTCTTTCGAACATTAAATTTGCTTAGCTTCGCGGCGGCCCGCGTTAGTCGCCACACCGCGCGCGACCGGCGCGCACACCACGTCACGCTACGCCGCGGCCCCCCGGCCCCCCTTCCCCGTCTCCCACATGGTTTCTAAAATCACAAATTAGTTTTTGTGCAAATTGCAGATAGAGGGTATTAATGAATTCAAGCCCTCGATATTTCACCTTTTTATATTTGTAAGTTATTGGAAGCAGGGATGCCAACTTGGCTCAAACCGTGCCATTTGTCCCTATTTTACTTCAAATAGCACTTAATTTTTCAATTTGGCATAATTTATTATTTCTCTCTTTGGCACATTTTGGCACTTTTTTATCCTCAATATGGCACCTCATAACTAAGGATAGTTGGCAGCCCTGATTGGAAGATTTCTGCTGTGTTTTGGGGCAACAACTTGTCTGCAGTAAAAAAGCATATAATTTGTGTTTCAAAAGTGTGTGAAAACCAATCAATTAACTTATATGATCTCGGTTCCACAAATTGCTGGCGGAGACATGAATACAGTGTAAGAAAATTCTTTTTCTATAATATATATAGATAGAAAGGTTGGTTTCTTTTCCACCCTAGACATTCCGAATTCGTTCAAAATATGCTAATTTAAAACACAGAATTCTTTCAGTGTTCCTCCGGGGTTTTTGGACATGGACTGTTTCATCAATTTAATAGTGTTCGCTTTATTTTTGTGGAAACGAAAAATGTTTTGCAAGTTATGGATCATTTCTACACTCTTTCTTCAAATATTTCTCGTATTCCAGCTGTGCGCATTTGTTTAGTTTTTCGCATCGTATTTTTACACATTCGTAATCTAAATTTTTTTAATAAAATCAATTGGTGGTAGTTCATGATTGTGTGTGGATTAATATCACAACACTGAGTATTTGGCAATAACCTTTTTCATCTATTAAAAAACAACACTTACGGGGCAATGTTTATTGTAAGAACAACATTTTTTTCTATGAATCGACATACTTTAAGCATTGTTGACGCTATTTCCATTTGAATTAGGAAATAGCATCAATGACGTTATTTCCAAATTTTTGTTGACTTTATTTCGCTTTTGAAAAGGTAATAATGGTGCGAAATAAAGTCAATTGACCTTATTTCCATTGACCTTATTACCTGTCACCAAAGAACGAACTATAAAAAACTAACCAAAATTAAATAACAACAAATATAATATTTTACAACTTGTGAAAGTTTGGTGCGACTATCATTTTTTCGACTACTGTACAATGTACAAAAAAAGTGGGGTTTTTCCTGCGGGATTACCAAACCTTGTATATTTTAAGACTTCTAGCAAAATATTTCTGAAAAATAATAAGATTTACGTGAGCTGGACTGGTTTGAAAATAACTCCAAAAATTGAGTTTTCGAGTTTGAGTGGTGACGGTGGGTTAAATATTTTACGTAAACATCTCCGAACTCGATTATTTGCATTTGATTTTCTAACATCTAGCAACCCTTTTCAAGAACCAAAACCACGTAAAAGGAAAGTCTTTAATATATATATGTGACACGTAAAGTTAGAAGGGACCTACGGTCAGAAAAAATCGGTTTTCACTTTTTCATCGACTCTTATAGTAAACGGGCCACTCTTTCCAATGCAATAGAACGAAGCTTTTTAGCTGCATTAGTTTTTTCACAATTTCACTTCAAAGTTAGGTACCTTCACACAAAAAAAGTACAAAAAAATTGGATCCGCCATTTTGAATTTAAAAAAACGAACATCGGATTCGTAATCTGCGACCCCAAAAACCCCCGGGTAATGAGTTTCAAGCGATTCCGATCCATTTTTAAAAAAGTCATCCGCCATATAGGATCCGTTATTTTGAATTTTAGAAAATAACATCGGATTCGTAATCAGCGACCCCGAAAACCCCCGAGTAACGAATTTCAATCCATTAAAACGTTCAGAAGCATCAAAATCAACTTGGTAAACTTCAAAGTCGTTTTTCTCGAAATCTTTTTTCTGAGCGTAGGTTCCTTTTAACTTTACGTGTCACATATAAATATATTTAACGCTTTAAGGGCCGTTAGCGTATCTGTGTTAAGCTATAGTTTATTAATTTATTTCATTTATCTACAGAAAATTCCATAGAATTACTTGAAAATAGATAAATTAACGGTCCTAAATCTCCGAACTCGATAAAGAAGTTTTGATTCAATAAAAGTCCCATATAATTATTATGAGAAGACGTAAATAATATTCGTCTTGAAATAAACGTCCCGAGAGACGAAAAAAA
>NW_023458675.1:147859-148140 GCF_013731165.1 Rhagoletis pomonella
CATATAATTATTATGAGAAGACGTAAATAATATTCGTCTTGAAATAAACGTCCCGAGAGACGAAAAAAAATAAAAAGCCGATATAATTATTATAAGAAGACGTAAATAATATTCGTCTTGAAATAAACGTCCCGAGAGACGGAAAAAAATAAACAGCCCATATAATTATTATAAGAAGACGTAAAAAAATATTCGTCTTGAAATAAACGTCCCAAGAGACGAAAAAAATAAAAAAGCCAATATAATTATTATGAGAAGACGTAAATCATATTCGTCTTGAA
>NW_023458675.1:148240-163327 GCF_013731165.1 Rhagoletis pomonella
TAAATAATATTCGTCTTGAATTAAACGTCCCGAGAGATAAACGTCGTGTCAGCTGACTCGGGTTTACGTACCGGTAGGTTTACGTTCTTGACTAATTTCAGCTGTACTTATGTAAATCGCGCGATTTTTTATTAAAAATTTTCATTTATATATGTATTAAATGAAAGAAGATACCGAAAAGCATTGAACACTGCACACACCTTTTAAGGAAAAGTGAATTATTACGAAATACTAATACAGTGGCAGCACTATAGCTATTTTGGAATCTCGCGTTTCAGTTCGCAAAGTTTGTCAACTTCTTTTTAGTAACAAAATAACCTATCTTAAGTTTATAAAACTATGTGTTTGTTTAATAATTAAGTTAAATTTTATATTTTAATAGTGTTTAAAAAGTGAGAACAGGTGATTTAGTGAATTTTTTTCGGGGTAATTGCCCATACAAACAACGAAATTTAACAAAAGTTTTTTGTTTATAACTTTTAAATGGTTAATAATATTAGCCCTCCCCCTCCGGATTGTTAATACGGGTCGTTTAGTACCCCTCCCGACTTTTCCGGACCTTTTTTAGCGGTTGTTACCCTATACTAGAAAATTACCCAATTTTTCGTAGCTAAATATAAACTACTTAGTTTTCAACAAAAAACCCTATTCAAAAGTAAATTTCAAATATTTTAAACGTATTTTGAATAGGAAATTATAACTTTTTACCATCTGCAAAACTGACTAAGTGGCAACCATCTATAGAAGGAAGAAATCAGCTGACACGGAAAAATCTAAATTCCGCAGATTTCTGCGCTACGGGCTCCAACTACAGAAAAATTCTGCGGTGTTGAGTTTTCATTTACATGGTGCTCTGGTTAGACAGATCGTGTCAGCTGACTCGGGTTTACGTACCGGTAGGTTTACGTTCTTGACTAATTTCAGCTGTACTTATGTATATCCAAAATATGCTGAGTGGCGGGAAAATTATTTTTTGTCCCGTATTCGGCTCTCATAAATATGGTCACCGTACGTATATCCTACGAAAATCGTGATACGAAATACGGCAATTGAAAGCCAATGAAATTCTCCATAAACTGAACATACATAACTTTTCGATAGGCCTGATAGTTTCTGAGAAATTAATTAATAACTGCAAATTTTTTGTTTTTTTTGAGGAAAAATTCAAACTTTAACAGGGGGAAAATAAAAAAAATAACGACTGTTTTGTTAGTTTTTTATTTTTTTGTTAATTAATTTCTCAGAAACTATCAGGCCTAGCGAAAAGTTATGTATTATCGGTTTATGGAGAATTTCACTCGCTTTCATTTGCCGTATCTCGTATTATTATTGTTCAATTGGATATACGTGATTAAGTGGAACCACTCTTTTTTAAGCTGAATAACGGTAAATTGCAAATATCTCGAAAACGCATCCATAGAAAAAAACAAGTAAGAAAGTCTAAGTTCGGGCGGAGCCGAACATTAAATACACGGCGCAAGAATTAGGTATATGTGTTTTCACCTTTCCGAAAGATACCGCTAGATGGTAAGCCGGGGTGTATCAATTTTGAAAAAATTAGCGTCCTTAAATTTCGAAATATTGAAGTTTCAAGCATTTCTGAAATACCGTTGTATGAAAAGCGGCCGTAATTTTAGTCCGATTTCAATAATTTTCAACACTTATCTTTTATGTGGCAAGCACAATAACCATACCGAATTTGGTACAAATTGGTAGAACGGTTACCGGGATACATATATGTGATCATAAGTGGGCGGTGCCACGCCCATTTTCCAAAATTTTATCATAAACGTATTTCCTGGTAAAGAATTGTTGCAAGCATCAATTTTGACTAATCTAGCTTTAGTATTTACTGATTTATCGAAGATTTTGTATTTCTCTAAATTACCGTTATATGAGATGTGGGCGTGGTTCTTGTCCGATTTAAAAAATTTTTGGCCATTTGGTATGCTGTGCCAGGGCCAACACCTGTGTCAAGTTTGGAAGAAATTGGTGCAGCGGTTACCAAGCGTTACACATGAAACCATAAGTGGGCGTGGCTACGCCCATTTTCCAAAAATTTTTAATATTCTTATTTTTCGTCTAAAAGTCATTGTAAATATCAATTTTGAGTGACTTATCTTCAGTAGTTACTAAAATAACTCAGTTTTCGTATATCTGAAAATTACCGTTATATGGGAGGTAGGCCTGGTTGCAGTCCGATTTCGCCCATTTTCAATACCATCCGTGCTATGCCCAAAAAAAGTTCACGTACCAGGTTTTGTAAAGATATCCAAATTTTTACTCGAGTTATCGTGTGCACAGACGGACGGACGGACGGACAGACAGTCACCGCTTAATCGATTTCTCTTTTCATTCTGATCATTTATGTATACATTTGTCTATATCTATCTCGATTCGTTTTGCCTGTTACAAACAACCGTTATGTGAACAAAGTTATAATACCCTTGGGCACAAGTGCGTTCGGGTATAAAAATTAACTAGATTTTCGGAATCAACTCTACATAGGAATTGGATAGTGGCGTCTGGAGAAAACAAAACTAAGATTTGTGATCCACTGTTATCGACATTCTGAATTGTTGACGAAAGTACTAAGGTTAACTGTAAAAAGTGTTTAGTTCTATTAGTTCAGTACAGGGATGTTGCGAATATGGAATTTTAGACATCCGCGGATGCGAATGCGGATGCCGATGTTTAAACGCTAACATCCGCGGATGCGGATGCGAATGCGGATGTCAAGTATTTTTATACCCGAGGACATTTGTGCACAATGGTATTATAAATTTGTTCACATAACGGTTGTTTGTAACAGGCAAAACCAATCGAGATTGATATAGACAAATGTATACATAAATGATCAGAATGAAAAGAGGCATCGATTAAGCGGTGACCATAGCTCGAGTACAAATTGAGATATCTTAACTAAACTTCTTTTGAGCGTTGGACAGATGGTATTGAAAATGGGGAAAATCGGACGATAGCCACGCCAAACTCCCATATAACAGTAGTTTTGAGAAATGCAAAAACTGCGATATTTTAGTAACTACCGAAGATTATTCACTCAAAATTAATATTTACTATCATCTTTAGGCGAAATGTAAGAATATTATAAATTTTTGGAAAATGGGCATAGCCACGCCCACTTATGATTACATGTGTATATCTTGGGAACCGCTCCACCAATTTCTCCCAAACTTGGCACAGTTGTTGGCCTTCACAAAACACACCAAACGGCTTAAAATTTAGAAATGCGGTTAATAACCACGCCCACATCCCATATAATGGTAAATAAGAGAAAGAGAAATACGAAAGCTTCTATAAATCAGTAAATACTGAAGCTAATTAATTCAGAATTGATTTTAAGTTTTGTAATCTGACTAAAATTACGCCCACTTTTATATAACGGTAAACTTCAGAAATATTTGAAACTTTGATATGATTTGAAATTAAAGGAAGCTAATTTTACCCAAAATTGATACTAACAACAATCCCTTGAAAAGAAGTAACATTAGTATGGAATTTTGGAAAATGGGCGTGGTGCCGCCCACATATGTCTATATAAGTTTATCTCATTACTGAACGTTCTATCGAAGATGTTTGGAATAGAGTTAAAACCACCACTGCTTACCATGCAGCGGTAGTCTTCGGAAAGGTGAAAAAACTATATTGAATACTTGCGCCGGGTATTTAATGTTCGGCTCTGCCCGAACTTACACTTTTTTACTTGTTAAGAAATAATTTAGGTGAGTAAAAGGTGATTTAGTTAAATAAAAATGGAAGGGTTAGGTATTTTTAATAATGTTTTTTTTTTAGTATTTGAATTTAAAAATTGGCACATTAAAAAGTGTTTAAGGGGTCGTAAATCAAACCTGCGCCACTAAATAACTATTCGCTCGAGGCCACAAACTTGAAAAACTTGAAACTTGACAAAATTGTAAATTCTTTTCGATTGACGCTGCACCAGTCGAGAGGACTTTCAGTTATATTTATTGTTTTTTATTGCGGTGCAATAATTCTTTTATGAGAATTGCATCGGGCTGCAAATGTTAAAAATTTATCTACCAAATATGTTTTTGTTCTAAAAGATTAAATGTGTATATAAATTAGAAATATGTATGTAATAACCTATTTGTATCTACAGTGTTTATCATAATAATTTATTTATTTTTATTTAATTATTTGTTTATAAAAATATAGTATATTTTTTAACAAAAGCCAAGTAAATATAGGTTTCAATCTTCGTGCAAAATTTATAAGAAAATCAACAAACTTTCGTAAAATTTTCGAGCTTTTTTATTTGATTTTTGAGAAATATTTTGAGTATACTGTTTTGTATTGTAGTCCATTCAATTTAAGTATAACAAGGTGCAATTTTAAAGTAGCTTACCATTGGTTTTAGGGAATTTATTTTATTGAAGGTATTGCTAAATTTCTCCATATAAACAATCGCCGAAAATGCTTCGTATGGAAGAAAATTACTGACACTCAACAAAAATAACTGCCAGAAATCAACGGTAAGTTCCAGCTACCTTAAACTTGAACTTAGGGATGTCGAAAGAACATCGATGCATCTTAAATATCGAAGTTTTGATTCGATTTATCAAAAATTTTCCACTCGATGTATCGATGCAACGATGTTTTTTGAAAACTGACTTTTCTAGTACATCGAAACGTCATTCTGGTTATCAAATTGTACAAAAAATTAAAGTTACTTTGACCAAAAAAATTAAATGGCTCCAAATTTTGTACAATTTTGCTAATATCTAACATATTTTCTTATGAAACATTATCTGAAAAATCCTATGCGAATCGATGCATCGAATCAAAGAAAAACATCGATGTATTTTTGCTACTGGCATCCCTACTTGCACTTTATTATACTAAAATCGAATGGGCAACAAAACTGCATACTCAAAATATTTCTAAAAAAATTGAATTAAAAAGTTCGAAATTTTTACGAAAGTTTGTTGATTTTTTCAAATTTTCCAAAAATATTGAAACTTGGATTTATATGGGTTTTGTTAAAAAATATACTATATTTTTATAAACAAATAAAATTAAAAAATATTAAGATAAGCTTGAGCTTGAGGAAAAGCAACAATAATTTTGAAAAAATGGTCGAAGTGATAGCTATTTCGGAAATCACCACATTTCCGAATCAGACTTTTTTCAATGGGACTCGATCAAAGGACCCCAGCTGACTCAGCCAGGTGCGTACGCACCGTGCTAAGTTCGCTTTGAAAATTCTTGTTGCTTTTTTCCACATTTTCATTTGTTAAGCCAACTACAATCAAGCGCAGCTACTGCAGTGCTATTTAAACTTGATAATGTGGTTGCTGGTTTTGTTAATAATTCTATTTTTAGAATGTTTACCTTTTAAGTCTGCTCTTCGTTACAATATTTATTGAGATTGAGGCTGTTTCTAATGAAAAACTATAGTGAAAAAGCAGCAATAATTTTGAAAGACTGGTAGAAGTGATAGCTATTTCGGAAATCACCACATTTCCTCATCAGTAGGCATGGGAGAAACTTAGCAGGTGCTAAAAGAGCGTAAGTATCGCGTGTACGAATAGGAACGAGAGCGTAATACTAGGTTCACATATAAGTAGATTATCCTCATGTTCCAGCTTAACTCCCTAATCTGTAATTATAAAAAGGGATTAGCCATACAAAATTCGCCCCTTGCTAATCTGTAATTACAAAATAATCTCGGATTTGACCGATAACTTTTCGGTGTCCAACCTGCTTTTATCGATTATTTTTGCGAAGAAGAGGAGAAATGCCAAGTGTAAAAGTAAACTAAAATGGACGCTAGCAAGAAAAAGAGGTTTGTAAAGATATTTTGAATAAAATATTAAGTTAAAACATTGATGCATCTCAATGCAACACTGTTCCTAAGAACTGAATGACGTATCTAATGCAACACTGTTTCATAGGAACCTTCGTAAGTTGACGTTTGCAAACTACACACCACTTCGCTTGTATTACGATTTCCGCTATCACGTGTTCTTACTTAAAATTACTGAATATTGTTAACAAATTAGATTAATAAATACTTGAAGTTACAACAAATAACTGGCGACGAGGTAAAGTCAGTGAGTTCACGGAATCGTAATAAACTACCCGAGGCGTTCGATTTAAGCGTAAAAAGGCAGAAAGGTAAAAAGCTGCATTACCATGGAAGAAACTATCGGGAGACTGCTAAAGCAACAGCAGGATATTTTAGTGGACGTATTGAGTACAAATAGAGCATGGCTGATTGCACAATTGGAAGAGCAAAAAACAAATCTTGCTAAAATGCAAGAAAATCCTCGTGAGTCAACCATAACCTCAACAAATAACCTTAAACGTTGTTGTAACTTCAAGTATTTATTAATCTAATTTGTTAACAATATTCAGTAATTTTAAGTAAGAACACGTGATAGCGGAAATCGTAATATAAGCGAAGTGGTGTGTAGTTTGCAAACGTCAACTTGCGAAGGTTCTTATGAAATAGTGTTGTATTAGATGCGTCATTCAGTTCTTAGGAACAATGTTGCATTTAGATGCATCAGTCCCTCCGCACCTAGTCAATAACCCTCCCGTTAGTCCCCATAGGCGAGCTTTCAACAGGTTACGATGGCGAAGGAGTAAGCCTTGGTCCGTACTCACGCGATACATCATACTGCCAACTTTGCTTTGAATTACACCACGAAACCAGGGTGGACCCCGTGCATAGTTCCTGGCGTAAACGTTTGTCGTAACAGCGTAAGATAATTCCGACCCGGCACTCGCCACACTTTTTAAGGGCCGGTTTCTCTATCTCCGGTTAACACTTATCCCCCGGTACACATCGTTACCGACCATATCGACTCGCTGTTATATGCATGGAGTTAGAACGTCGATAACAATGTTTAACCGGGGAGTTAGTGTTAACCAGAGATGGAGAAACCGGCCCTAAGAGTGCGATCCTTTGCAGTTAGGTTTGCCAGATGTTGCACATTAAGTGGTGATACAGTTAGGTCAGATTCGACCTGCATGCATGCTTCACTTTGGTCGAACTCGGCATCCGGCCCTACTGGAAGCTGTGATAGAGCGTCTGCGTTATAATGCTTATCCGCTGGCCTATATCGTATAGTATACCGATAGGACATGAGCAGTAATGCCCAGCGCTGAAGGCGTTGTATCATCACAGACGGTAGTTGCTTATCAGGGCTGAATACCGACACCAGCGGTTTGTGGTCTGTGAGCAATGTAAACTGGCGACCAAACAGAAATTGGTGAAACTTCTAGATATGAAATACAATAGAAAGCGCTTCCTTTTCTATCTAACTGTAACGTATTTGGTGGTGGTCAAGCGTCTTAGATGCGAACGCGATGGGCTTTTCGGACCCATCCGGTATTATGTGCGATATAACAGCTCCTATTCCATGCGAAGATGCGTCTGTTGCCAAAATAAGGGGTAACTGGTCATCGAAATGAATTAGCAAAGGTGCTGTACTCAATTGGTACTTAAGAGCTAGAAACGCTTTTTCTTGCTTCTCTCCCCACCGAAATTTTTCGCCTTGCCTATGTAGTTGGTTAAGCGGAGCAGCCTTATCTGCAAAATTCGATATAAATTTATTGTAATAATTAATTTTACCCAGGAATGCTTGAAGTTCCTTCAAATTTTTAGGCCGCGGAATTTCACATATAGCTGAAACCTTAGCTGGAGACGGCGTGCAACCCGCTGCATCCAACACAAATCCGACATATTCAACTCGACGCTGCATAAAAGTGCACTTGGATTTGCGGTATTTTAACCCAGATGCTTGCAGTCGCTCGAATACTGATTGCAAATTTTCCAATAACTCTTGTACTGACTTACCAGCTACTAATATATCGTCAAGATAATTAATACACATCGGAATACCTTCAATGACTTGTTCCAATAGCTTCTGAAAAAGGGTCGGAGCGCTGGCCACTCCCATCGGAAGGCGTTGATACTGGAACAAGCCCAATAGGGTATTAACAGCCATTAGCTGCTTCGCTTCTTCGGTCAGACCCACTTGCAAGTATGCGTCTGAAAGGTCAATTTTGGCGAAGATTGTGCCTCCTCTTAGCTTGCGGCACAGTTCTTCAATGCGGGGTATTGGGTAGTGATCCACCTCGAGCTGTGCGTTCACAGCTTTAAAGTCACCGCATATCCGCAAACGCCCTTTTTTTTGAACCACTACGATGGGTGCTGCCCATTTGCTGAACGTAATTGGTTTCCATATCCCGCAGTCCGTTAAACGCTGTGCCTCTAATTAATTAAGCCAATCACGGAGCAAGTGGCGCCGGTATCCATCTGAAACTTGACCGGTACTTCAATAGGGGTGAACCTATTTCAATCAGATATTTGTTTCCTACTTTGTTTGGCTCGGTGCTCGTAATTGAGCAACAAAGTTGATCGTTGACACACTTCGCTGAGCGTTATTGTTGTTAGTCTGCGGTTGCTTCTTCTTTTTATAATTTTTATTGTCGGTAATTGCACTTTGTGCTTTACAAACTGGTGCGATGTGGCCGAAACGATTGCACTTTCGGCATTGTGCATTACGAAATTTGCATTGGCTTCTGGAGTGGTGCTTCCCGCACCCAGAGCAGGATTGAAAACAGTTACTCTTGCTTGCGCTTGGCTTAAGCTTTTTTTCAGCTTGGTGCTGTTTCAGCTGAAATACTTCGCTCTGCTAGATGACATCCGCTTTTTCATGGCGTGTGTTGTTTCATAGCTTTCGGCTATAGCTATAACATCTGCGAGTGCCGGATTAGGCTTTTGTAGTGCTGCAGTGCGTACCGGTTCATGTGGCGAATTTAAAACTAAAATGTCTCGAAGCAGGTCATCTATAAATGACGTTTTGCAAGTATTGTTACTAAACAGGAACCTACAATTCCATGCTATGCCCCGCAGTTCAGCAACCCATTCTGAATACTTTTGTTGTGGATTCATTTTCGATGACAGAAATTCGTATCTTGAGGTCAGTACGTGAACATTTTCCTTGTAGTGCATTGACAACTTTTCTATAATGCTTTCGTATGTCTGCGTTTGTATGTCTTCTGTGCCGAGAAGTTTGGATAGCAGCTCAAAACAGTCGGCTCCTACCCACGAGAGGAAAAATGCTCGCTTCTGTTCCTGCTTCATGCCTGAAATCGCTTCGAAGTGCTGGGTTAATTGTGCGATGTACGAGTCAAATCTTTGCTTTGTATGCACATACGGTGGAAAGGCTGGCACGGATAAGCCAACTACAATCAAGCGCAGCTACTGCAGTGCTATTTAAACTTGATAATGTGGTTGTTGGTTTTGTTAATAATTCTATTTTTAGAATGTTTACCTTTTAAGTCTGCTCTTCCTTACAATATTTATTGAGATTGAGGCTGTTTCTAATAAAAACTATTGTGAAAAAGCGGCAATAATTTTGAAAAACTGGTAGAAGTGATAGCTATTTCGGAAATCACCACATTTCCTCATCAGTAGGCATGGGCAGAAACTTAGAAGGTGCTAAAAGAGCGTAAGTATCGCGTGTACGAATAGAAACGAGAGCGTAATACTAGGTTCACATATAAGTAGATTATCCTCATGTTCCAGCTTAACTCCCTAATCTGTAATTATAAAAAGGGATTAGCCATACAAAATTCGTCCCTTGCTAATCTGTAATTACAAAATAATCTCGGATTTGACCGATAACTTTTCGGTGTCCAACCTGCTTTTATCGATTATTTTTGCGAAGAAGTGGAGAAATGCCAAGTGTAAAAGTAAACAAAAATGGACGCTAGCAAGGAAAAGAGGTTTGTAAAGGTATTTTTAATAACATATTAAGTTAAAACATATTTAAATTGCTTTATATAGCAGAAAAAAAGTGATTACGGTGGCACAGAGAAGAAACATAACCTTTCGTTGAGATGAGAGAATAACAAGCACAAAAAATTTGACGGCTAATAATCTGAGATTTGCCTGTGTGAACGGGGTGATTAAACAACGAGCTTTGATTGAGATAATATTTATATGTGAACATACGTTAACGATGAGAACGCGACAGCATGCAGAATGAGTTAGACACACTACTTCATTCTCACTTTCAGCTCACGCTTATTTGTGGTAGTTCCCATCTCTGCTCATCAGGCTTCTTTCAGTGGGACTCGATCCATCGACCTCACCTAACTCAGACAGTTGCCTACGCACCGTGCTAAGTTCGCCTTATAAATTCTTGTTGCTTTTTTCCACTTTTTCAATTGTTAAGCCAACTACAATCAAGTGCTATTTAAACTTGATCTATTTTTAGAATGTTTGAATTTTAGGTGTGCTCGTCCTTAAGTTATTTGCTTTTCTTATATAATGGTCAAAGAGAACATAGTATTTTTAACAATATTTTTTTTGCGCCTTAAATACCTGCATTGGTTTCTTTTTTTATTATGATTTTCTTGTACCAATGCATTGGTAGAAGTGATAGCTATTTCGGAAATCACCACATCTCCTCATCAGACTTCTTTCAGTGGGATTCGATCCAACGACCCCAGCTGACTCAGCCAGTTGCCTACGCACCGTGCTTAGTTCGCCTTGTAAATTCTTGTTGCTTTTTCCACTTTTTCATTTCTTAAGCCAACTACAATCAAGCGCAGCTATTCCAGTGCTATTTAAACTTGATCATGTGGTTGTTGATTTTGTTAATAATTCTATTTTCCGTGTAATCATGTATAAATTCTTGCCAACGATCCCAGGTAGTTGGAGATACGGTTTCGTCCCAACCTGTTCCTTCTAACCAAATATTCTGCATAATGATCTTGGCGACGATTATAACCGGTGCAAGCCAACCCAGTGGATCGAACAGTTTGGCGATGGCTGAAAGTATTGCCCTCTTTGTAATGCTGCTACTATTTTCCATTGGTTTCGCTATAAAGTAGAAGTAATCGGAATGGGCGTTCCATCTGATGCCCAAAGCCTTTACTGCACAGGTATCTTCAAACTCTAAGAAATCTTCAGTAAGTAAATGACCTTTTGGTATTCCTTGAAGTATTTTGCTAGAGTTTGAAGTCCATTTTCGTAATGGAAACCCGGCTGAATTTGGCACCTGTGATATCTCTTCTCGCAACTTCGACGCTATGTCGCCTGGCGAGAACGTCGTCAACATACATATATTTTCGCAAAATGTTATGAACCGCTGAGATGAATTTTTCAAATTCTTGACGTTTGCAAGCAATTTAATTTTAAAATTTTACACACAAACTCACACACACATTCTTATTCTTAATCTCAAACAACAATAACTCTGAACAATTCCTTTTTTTACTCTCAATTTTATATGATTTTAAAATGTTGGCAAACTTCAAAAAATAAAACAAAATCATGGCCGACGAATTGAGAGAACGGTTCTACCCATCTTACAGTTCCATTAGTAAAGTAAGGGGGGGGAGGACCCGAGCACCCCCCTGCTCCTTTCTGGCTACGCCCATGGCTGTAGGTGTGTTTTTGGTTAGTGTATTGGTGTTTTTGGTTCAGTGTGTTAGTGTATTTTGAATAAATTGTAATATAAAAAAAAGAAATTGTAATAGAAATGAAAGAAATTGTAAAAGATAAGAGCACATGCCAAAAAACAGGTGATCTCAGCTGTAGGCATTTTCTGGCAATCAGCTGATAGTGTTTTTACTTATGAAACTGTACGATGGTTTTACCTTACTATATTTTTATCATGGCAGCACCTAGATAGCAACGCATGAAAACGTAAGAAATTTATATGGGTTTGGACTTCTAAGCACAAATGTCAAACGCACGCATACGGATACGCATGCTAAGGAGGTTAGATATTTTGTTTATCTTTATTTTGATTTTATTTCAAGCGAAGCAATTGTTAGAACTTGCACTTTGCTTTACTACATCGACAAATAAACAAATTATTGAGAACAATTAAAATTGCTTACCTTCTTCTCAGGTCTTCCCTCTCAAAGGCAAATCGTGAGTACCGCAAAATATAATGCTTGTAAGAATGGATGCAAGAATCTTCCTAAAGCTTCAGCTAAACACAAAATATTACGCTTTTTTAAAAGGCTATATGAAGTTACTAAAGCTGCCAGAATCTACTTTTCAAAAACTTGCGTATATCCATTGCACCCAATAAACACGAGAAGATCACTTTTAGATACATACAAGCTTAGATTTTGAAATAATCCCCTTACACAAAGAAAGTGTTTACAGCGGAATAATGTTAGCACTTACAAATAAAAGGGGTATTCACACCGAGCTTGATACTTCTTTTTTATTATTATTTTATTAAAAGCATAACGCATATTGCTTCCTTCAATAGTGTCATAATCCAAAATAATACAAAACCGAGTTAGGTATTAAGTTCCGAGCAACAACTCGCAGTTTACCAAAATTACCGAACGTTTTTATTTGTTGCATTGACTTTTTGAATTAGAAATTGATTATGAACTGGAATTTAGGGGGGGGGGGGGGGGGGCGTTTCCACGTCATGACATCTTATTGCGGACCTCGCGCAGGGATAATGGGCCCGCTTTTAGCACAAAGCACCATCTTCGGATACGTGCTCTCTGGCGCCTGTTAGGCATAATTTTCCTTTTCCATATTTCATTGAAATTTTCTTCGTACATACCATACTTGTACATATTTACATACTGTGAAGTCATTAATAAAGAAAAAGTGTAAGTGAAATTTTAAGTCACGTTTATTTTTATTAATTTTTCTTTTTTGGTCGAAATCTAGATACCACCAACGGAGACCAGTAGCAGAGTCTGGGCAATAATTAGTTAAAGAAATGTATGAAACTAAGTAGATCAGCTGAACATGGTGGTTGGGCGTGCTGAATATATTGCGCATCGCAAGGGGGCCGGCATGTTTAGGCCAACGGCTTAAATTTCCTTAAACCATTTCAACTACTTTGTTAACTAACTTTCGTTAAATAAGCAGTTCGACAGGCAACCATAACAAAAACCAAGAACGATTTACTTTTTTTTTGCGAGTATCCGAAAAAAGGACGTGATCCAGCCACCAAGTTCCAGCACATAATAATTAAAGGTATCTGTAAGAGATATATGCATTAAGTACATATATACACATATATATATTTATATACGGATTTTGACAAGAAAATAAATTGAGTTGTGTATACTAATACCACGTTTCTTTCTTCCCTTTCATTAAATCTTTCATCGGTGCGAACGTGCAACCAAATATTGCCCCAACCATTGCGCCGATGACTACAGAACAACGACTTCACCCCATTGAACTCCAAAACTTGCTGGAAAGGTAATTTTACGTTCATTTTAAATAAAGCATAATGTAGAATTTTTCTGATTTATAGTTAAAAAAAATGTTAAATCAAAGAAATTGGTGTATTTTCGACATTTTCTGATCGAAAGAGCTCAACCCAGAACCCTTAAAAGTCACCTGAAGTCTTTTTAGTCAATTCCCTATTTATTTATATCTCCAACCTCACATTAGCTCTGATCCAATACTTTTCGTGTAAAATCCTGTAAAAATGTCAAACTGCAAAACTACTCTCTGAAGTAAGAGTAAAAAGTGAGTAACAACGAAAAGTACGGGGACAACAAAAGAGTAGGTGTTCTGATGTTTCCAAATATTCTTTGGCGGTAATGAATAAGTGAAAATCAAAATGAAAGCACAAAAAATACGTTACTTCCAAATTATAAAATAAATATAAATTTTAACAATTTCAGCAAGACACCGAAAATACAGCTTTCGCATGGGCGTTTGTTTGGTCTTTCAACTGTCAAAATTTTACTTTGCATTTGGCCCAGCAAAATTCAATTTATTCGTACACCCTAGAAAATTTGTCCACCCCGTCTCACCCCGGAGAAAAAAGTTACCGATTGGCACACACTGTGATGGAAAATGAGTGTGTATTGTGCCATTTCGGCACTTTCGGAAGCAGCCGACACCTTAAACACAATCGATTGATTTTCGGCACAATTTATTTATTTTTTTTCTAGTAGTACAGGGTAAGACTTAGGTCTTTGAGGGCCAGTTTTTCAGTGCCAGTTTAAACTTAGTTTAAGTAAACTGAGTTTAAATTGAACAGCTGGCAGACATTTGATTGGTTGATCTCAGTTTAAACCAGCCAGATCGGGCGTTTAAACTGAGTTTAAACCACGGCCGTGCACTGAAAAACTGGCCCTTAAAGTACTTCATCCATTATATACTGTACGTGGAAAGTAAAATAGCAATGACAATGACAATATTTACTTAAACCTAAATTAAATTAAATTACAAATTATCCTTAATAATTAGATAAGTGTAAGGAAAGAGGAAATGGCTCTAGGAATTATTCCCCCGTGCCTAAAATCACCCGGACAAAATCCTCCAGAAAAAATCCCCCGTATAAAAATCTCCCCGAACAAAAATCCTCTGGATAAAATCCCCCCAAACAATATTCCCCCGGACAAAATCACCCGCAGAATAGCCCACAATAGGGGCTCTTGCTATCCGCTTGATTTTTTTTGCAGCAATATTTTATTGAAATAAAGTTTTGAAAGCTCTGAGGAAGTGAAGTGAATTATAGCGAAATTAGCAAAAGTTTTGATTGCCCTTTCAAAACCATTTATGCAGCCCTGTACTGTGTATGTATGCCCATATTTATCAATAATTCGCTTCTGTTTTGGGTCATCTCTGCTTCCCGCTTTAAGCGAATTTAAAGATCATATGTATTTATGCATACAAGTACCTATGTACTTGTACATACATATGTACATATATGTATATATAGATTCTAAGTACATACGCTAGGACTCACTTTTTGCTACTGCTTGTGCGATGCTTAAAAGAAGTAATAAAATATGTAGTCAAAATTAACCGTTTAGGTACCATAGGCCAGAGGTTTTTTTAGAGATGGGGTGCTTTTGTCCGAGAGATTTCTGTTGCGGGGGATTATAACCCTCACTAAGTAGAATTCTCCTATCCGTGTTTCCGGAAAAGAGGGGCGGAAGTCTTTTTGCGCAGAACTTCTTTCTGCGTAGGCGGCCTTCGGCTGCGTTTAGGGATTATAACCCTCGCTGAGTAGAATTCTCCTTTCCGTGATGCCGGAAAAGAGGGGCGGAAGTCTTTTTGCGCAGAACTTTTTT
>NW_023458675.1:163427-166157 GCF_013731165.1 Rhagoletis pomonella
TAATTTCTTTGTTTTTATAGCACAAGTATTTCTTCCTAAATGTTTTTTGCAATGCAATTAGATTTTCAAATTTGCTATTTATTTATAAATTGAATAAATTATTTTTAATTACATTTATTTAACTTTAAAAATCTTAACCACCTCCAAGCGGCCTCGAACCTGCGATTTCAGAACCAGAGCCAGTAGTCTTCACGTGACGCCACAGCCGACATTTGTAAGAAAAGCAATTAATTGCGTTTTATTTTTGGCTTTTGCAATTCAAATGCAGATGTCGCTGATCGCCTAGGTTCTTCGAAATTGTCGAACTGGTAGGCACATACTAGTTAATGAACTAGTATTTTTTCTAACTGGTTTGGCTTTTGACTGCAGGGTAACTTTAAGCGGAAGTCGTGCCGACGTAATGTGAATCCGTTGTCGCCAACCTGAGTTGCCTCAATTTGCATCGTTAGCATTAAGCATAGCTTACCTTTGTATGTAGTACGTATTTAATTAAGAATTAGTAAATAGTAAAACAACAACTTTATTGTAGTATTGTATATAGCAAGTAAGTGAAAAATTTTATAAAAATGCAAAGTAAATAAACTCTAAGTTCATTTGACCATCCGACGCGTTGTGTTTCAATTCGGTGGCTCGAGGCGATAAGTAACATACATCCATATACAAACAAATAAAATTTAATTTGAAACGAAATAAATTATAATTAATTATTTATTTTGATAATAAGAATTTTAAACATAAATATCCGCAATTATGTGAATTATAGCTTTGCTGTTGATTATAGTTATAGCTAATGCTTTCTCCTGAATCCATATATGGTCCAACGTCAGAAATTCATAGTATGTTTATATACGACAGAAATTCGTAAAGTATGCTGTCATACATATATACATATATATATATATATATATATATATATATATATATATATACATATATACATATGCTCTACCGTTAGAAATATGCGCTAGAAATTATACGTTTGAAATACAGATGCTCCACCGCTATAAAACTGTATTAAGAATGCTCACACAGTTAATTGCTAAGTATTTAATATGTATGTATGTATATACGTATATGAATGGAAAGGTCTGATGATGTTGATGATGAGAACAAATAAAAGTTAATTTGAAATAAAAGAAAGCTTTATAATTACTTATTTATTTTTATAATAAGAATTTTAAACATAAATGTCCGCAGTTACATGAATTATAGCTTTGCTGTTTATTATAGTTATATTTAATGTTTTTCCTAAATACTTTATTAATTTTTTAGGGGGCTGTAAGTTTTCAAAGCTATCGAAATAATCTCATTATCGTTTTTCCAGTAAGCTACCCAATGCGTTCCCGGACCCTTTGAACTATCCAAATTTATTATTCCACATTCTCTCTTAAATGGTTTACGTGGTAAAGTTTCACACATGAATACCCCTCTAAAATTTGGAATAAATTTTGAATACTTCTTCAAGTCTACATCAGTAAGAGGTCTTCTAGGTAGCTTCATTGAGAGTTTTTTTCATATGGTTTTAAATATAATCTGAATCCCTTTTTATAAGGCTTTAATATGCCTTTCCCATTTAAATAGCTTCCATTGTATTATTATGACGTTTCGCCTCCAATAACTGCTCCTTTCCAGTTTGTATAGCATTGATTGTTTTAATAATTCCTGCTGTACCGCCAGATAGGTTCCAAGTGCTCCTAATGCTACGAATAAAGGCGCTAATGGAAGAAATCCTCCAGATTTAGGTTATGATATTACACTTGGTGTTTTTATTATACATTTTTTTCCTCTCAAACTATTATTTACAACCTTTCGTGAAATTTTTATTGCATCTTTTAAGTTAACACTTTTCTTTAAATTTTGTTTAGCACTTTTTAAGGCATGATTGAAGAGCTGATAACCATTCGAATTTCGTTTTTGTCTTCTTTATATTTAGAACTAGACTAAGATTGCTATCCTTCGCTTTAACTCTTTCCCAAGCTTTCTCAATTACTTTTTAATCAGCAATATGTCGGTTATCTAAATCTTTATTATATAAATATGATATATCATGTTCTCTACAAGCAGTGTCTAGTAGATTAATCCCTCGATCTCCTCTTACTAAAAGTTTCCGTATTTTCGTTCCAGGTCCTCAAAATTGATAACTAGGCAAATGAAGTTCAATAGGAAGCTTATTAATTATATTATTTATAAAACCTTTTCCAACGAATAACGATTTATAAATAAACTTTTTTCATAAATAACTCTCTTATAAAATAATATTATATTCAAATAAACGCTGAGGTTTTATTTAATAAATCAATGGTTCTATATAATAAAATTTTAAAGTTCTAAAGACTAATTCAACATTTAATTTATATCCAAATACAACAAAGAATATATTTATTTTTTATTACCCTATTTAAATTTTATAATATGATTCAAATCAAATGCTAATATTATAAATAGCCTTGGTCTTGATCTCATCATCATTGTTTGCCTTATAAGTATATTAACGCCAAGTGGCCGATAACGAATCCCACATAAAAATATAAAAAATTCCTTATAAAAATATGTGTCTTTATATATATACACATATACATAATCTATACTAATTATATAAAGGGAAGTCCCTTTTTTTTTGTAACTGGTAATCTCGCGAACGGCTGGTCCGATTTCCATGAAATTTTGTATACAAATAGCCTTAGGTAACCACCATGTTTTAGGCTAAAAAATTTTACTTTTTTTCGGGTA
>NW_023458675.1:166257-168760 GCF_013731165.1 Rhagoletis pomonella
GAATTTACGGTCCGATTTGCTTAAAATTCGGTGCGCAGATAGCTTTTCAGCATGTATTAGCACATGTGATCAATTTTTTCCGAGCAGTGGACCAGGGACCGATCTATTCGAAAAAATCGAATTTACGGTCCGATTTGCTTAAAATTCGGTGCGCAGATAGCTTTTTAGCATGTATTAGCACATGTGATCAATTTTTTCCGAGCAGTGGACCAGGGACCGATCTATTCGAAAAAATCGTTTTTACGGTCCGACTTGCTTAAAATTCGGTAGGTAGGTAGCTTTTTATCATATATCAGCATATATGATCCATTTTGTCCGAGAAGTGGACCAGAGACCGATCTGTTCGAAGAATTCGTACTTATGGTCCGATTTGCTTAAAATTCGGTACATAGGTAGCTTTTTGCCTGGATAAGCTTATAGATTCCTGTTTTCCAATTTTCATGCAATTTCGAATATAAATAGCTTTAAGTAACGACCATATCAAGGGGCGAATTCGTCACTAGGCAAGATTTTTTTGCGCCAATCAGAAACAACGGATACTGTCAAAATATAATTATAATATATAATATATCTCAACTAATATATATTTAGAAAGCCGTTTGTTAGTTTTCGCAAGGCTCGAGAGCGGCTGAACCGATATTTTTGAAACTGCCACCTGCCGCACGTGTCCCAGGGATGGTTTTAGGCTGAAAAAAATCTATATGTAAAGGGGGCGTGGCACTTCCCATACAAACCGAATTTCTCATGCTACATATCTCTGAAAGTGTGCATGGTAGAGTTTTGGAAATTGGTGTGGAGATATACGAAATCAATCGCATACCCTTGGAGAAAAATTTTAGCTATTGTAAAAAGGTGTGACATCTCCCATACAAACCGAATTTTTCATACTGCTTATCTCTGGAAATTTTTTGGTAGAGTTCTAGAGGTTTGTATGGAGATGTACGAAATAAATCGCATACTCTTGGAGAAAAATTGGAACTATTGGAAAAGGGGGCGTGGCATCTTCCATACAAACCGAATTTTTCATACTGCCTATCTTTGGAAGTGTTCATAGAGTTCTGGAACTTGGTGTGGAGATATACGAAATCAATCGCATACTCATGAAGAAAGAGGGCAGCTGGTGGAAAGGGGGGCGTGGCTCCTCCCATATAAATCGTATTTATACTGCATATCTCTGAAAGTATTCATGGTACAGTACTGGAACTTCGTATGGAGATATGTATATAGTTGAAATCAAGCCCATTCTCATGGAGAAAATTTGGGCTATTTGAAAAGGGGTGTGAGGCCTACAAACCTACCGAACTTTACTTATCTTTGAATGAATTTTTTTATTTTTCTGTGGGTGTGTTTGTGAGTGAAATCCTCCTAAATGGTTGTACGGATCTTAACGAAACTTTTTGTGTATTTGAGTGGGTCTCTGGATGGTTTAGTTTCACAATTTAATCCGACAGTTGGCGCTGTAGTTGAGTTATTACTAAAAATCTTATTTATGATCCGATTTGGCTAATGTTTTAATCTATACTATCTATACTAATTATATAAAGAGAAGTCCATTTTTTTTTGTAACAGGTAATCTCGCGAACGGCTGATCCGATTTCCGATTTCAAGTAAAAAATTTAATACTTATATGAAAAAGTATAAATTGCATTAGTTAATAAGACTATTACTTGTATGAAAATTTAGAACTTATATTAATTAATAAAACAAAACGAATCGAGATAGATATAGACAAATGTATACATAAATGCTCAGAATGAATAGAGAAATCGATTAAGCCATGTCTGTCTGTCCGTCCGTCTGTCCGTGTGTGCGTCTGTCCGTCCGCCCGTATACACGATAACTCGAGCAAAAACTGAGATATATCAACGAAATTTGGTACGTAGGTTTCCGTTAATCCAAGGTAAGTTGGCATTGAAAATGGGCGCAATCGGACTGTAATCACGCCCACTTCCCATATAACGGTAATTTCCAGAAATACGAAAACTGCGATATTTTAGTAACTACTGAAGATAATTCACTCACAATTGATATTTACAATAATTTCCAGACAAAAAATAAGAATATTATAAATTTTAGCGAAATGGGCGTAGCCACGCCCACTTATGGTTACATGTGTATATCTTGGTAACCGCGGCACCAATTTCTTTCAAACTTGGCACAGCTGCTGGCCTTGGTACAACATATTAAATCGCCGAAAATTTAAAAAATCGGACAACAACCACGCCCACACCCCATATAACGGTAATTTTCAGAAATACGAAAACTGCTATATATTAGTAACTACTGAAGATTATTCACTCAAAATTGATATTGACAACGATTTTTAGACGAAAAATAAGAATATTATAAATTTTTGGAAAATGGGCGTAGCCACGCCCACTTATGGTTACATGTGTATATCTTGGTAACCGCTACACCAATTTCTTCCATACTTGGCACAGTTGTTGGCCTTGGTACATCATACTAAATGGCCGAAAATTTAAAAAATCGGACAATAACCACG
>NW_023458675.1:168860-171188 GCF_013731165.1 Rhagoletis pomonella
CCACATCCCATGTAACGGTAATTTAGAGAAATACAAAATCTTCGATAAATCAGTAAATATTAAAGCTAATTTATTCAAAATGCTGCTTGATGCTTGCAACAATTCTTTACCAAGAAATACGTTTATGGTAAAATTTTGGAAGATGGGCGTGGCACCGCCCACTTATGATCACATATATGTATATCGGTAACCGTTCTACCAATTTGTACCAAACTCGGTATGGTTATTGTGCTTGCCACATAAATGCAAAACCTTGAAAATTATTGAAATCGGACTAAAATTGAGGCCGCTTTTCATATAACGGTAAATTTCAGAAATGCTTGAAACTGCAATATTTCGAAATTTAAGGACGCTAATTTACTCAAAATTGATACACCCCGGCTTACTATCTAGCGGTGGCTTTCCGAAAGGTGAAAAAACATATATTTAATACTTGCGCCGGCTATTTAATGTTCGGCTCCACCCGAACTTAGACTTTCTTACTTGTTTTATACTAATATTATAAATGTGAAAGTTTGTATGTTTGGGAAATCACCACGCGGAAACGACTGAACGGATTTACATGAAATTTTGTACGCTGATAGCTTATGGGCCAGATTGGTTAATAGGCTATTTATTTGCATGAACATTTGCACACGGATAGCTTATGACCTAGATTGGAAAATAGAGTAATTTTTTGGAAGAGTCGCCACCACTTAAAAAAGTTTAATTAAATTAATAAGCGGAAACGACTGGACAGATTGGCATGAAAATTCGCACACAGATAGCTTTTGACCTACGTTGGCAAATAGGATACTACTTTAAGAGTTGCCACCAATTAGAAAAGTTTAATTAAATCAATACGCGGAAATGACTGAACTGATTTGCATGAAAAGCTACTTCCTTAACCGGTTTCCCGATCAGAACGAAGTTTGGTACACTTACTACTTAGACTGAAAGTAAGTCCGATAATTCAAGGTCCCTCCCATACAAATTGGAATTTTCATATTACATACATATCTCTGAAAGTATTTGTGGGGGAGAACTGGAACTTGGTAGAGAGATATGTATGTGAAATCAATGTTGGCATTAGTCGATTGATTCTTTAATCAAAAAAAAAACTTAATCATTAATCGTATAGTTGATTACGCGATTTTAATCGTTAATCAGATAAACATTTTGTCAACACTGGAAAAAATCACATTCATATTCACGGGGAACAATGGACGTTTTTTGGAAAAGAGGCGTAGCACCTCCCATACTGACTGAAAGTTTTATATTGCATATCTCTTCAAATGTTTGGAGTAAAGTACTCAAGCTTGGTAAGGAAATATATATGTACTAGCAGAGCACCCGATTTCGTTCGGGGTAAACAAATAAAAATATAAAACAGTAATACAAATATTCAGTTCAGCAAAATTTAAAGGAGACAAACTATTTTCTTTGTTTACATTAAGGTATCCTTATGAGCCATACTTTTAGCTTTATCGTGTTTTAACTAACATATATTGATCATCACTTGTACTACAAATCTTGTTCCATTAGTAATATTAGGTGGATTAAGGTAACGATCAAATTTCTAAACTAAAATTAGTCTACTACGGTACATTACGTTTAGCTGCCTACTCGCTTAGCTGTTTTAGTATAGCTGTACTTTTCTGGTAGAATGTGTAATTCGAAATGAGTTTTATTCATTATGAATGAACCTTTTTCGTATAACAGCTTCTCAGGATTAAAAAACGATTTAATCTTTCCATTTCAAAATAATCTAAAGACGGTTAGGTTAAAAAAACACACAGTTTTAAATATCCGAGTTATCTAATAGATGAATACATATACCTATATCCCCCTTTTACAAACTCATTTATATATACTTTACTCTGAACACCTCCCATAGATAACTATGTCCGAATACCAAATTGCAAGTTCATGTGACCTATGGGCCCCAATTTATTGCTGATTAAAAATTCCACGCCTACGGGATGTGCCACGCCCCCTTTTATAAACTCATTCATAGACAACTTACTATAAGCACCTACCATAGATATGTCTGCATACCAAATTTAAATTTCATGTGACTTATGGTTTTGAAATTATAGCTGATAAAATTTTCTACGCCTATGGGATTTGCCACCTTTTACAAACTCATTTATATTTATCTTTTTATAAGCACCTACCATAGCTATACCTGTATACCACATTTCAAGTTCGTGCGACTTATGGTTCCGAAGGGGTTCCTATAGGGTGTGCCACGCCCCCTTTTACAAACTCATTTATATGTACCCTCGTATAAGCACCTACTATTGATATGTCTTCATACCAAACTTCAAGTTCACGGGACTGATGGTT
>NW_023458675.1:171198-171350 GCF_013731165.1 Rhagoletis pomonella
TTTCAAGTTCGTGAGACTTATGGTTCCGAAGTTATAGCTGATAAAAAATTCCACGCCTATGGGACGTGCCACGCCCCTTTTACAAACACGTTTATATATACCCTCGTATAAACACCTACCATTGATATGTCTGCATACCGAGTTTCAAGTTT
>NW_023458675.1:171450-177626 GCF_013731165.1 Rhagoletis pomonella
CCATTAAATGAAATTTGTCTGTTAGTACGGCACTTATAAAATAAATCTCCATAACAAATTTAAAATACTTCCAGAGATTTTCTATCCTTCCAGAGATATGTATGTATGTATTTAGAAATTTTTAGTATGTATGGGAGGCGAAAAAGGAGGCATTTTTAATAACTCACATTTTTTCCATGAGCAATTGATACATTTCGTATACACAACTCCATACCAAGTTCCAGTATTCTTCCACAAACACTTCCAGGGATATGTTTCAAGAAAAGGCCAATTTGTACAGGAACTGCCACGCTACTTTTTCTTATAACCCTAATCTTCTTCCATGAAGTTAGAATTGATTTCACATACCCCAGTACCAAGTCCGAGTACTCTACCATGAACACCTCTAGAGATATGCCGTATAAAACAGTAAATTTGTACGGGAGGTACCATGTCCCGTTTTTGAATAACGCAAATTTTTCTCCATGAGTATGGAATTAATTTTGTATACACATCTCGGCGCCAATTTCCAGTCCTCTGCAATAAACACCTCCAGAAAATCAATTTGCATGGGAGTTGCCACAACACCTTCTCCAATAACTCTCATTTTTCTCCATGAGTATGGTATTAGTTTTACATATATACATACATATGTATTCCCATACCAAGCTTGAGTACCCCTGCAAAAAATGCGACTAATCCGGGATGACTCCGGGAGCAATCGCAAAGGAACATGCGACTAATACCACATTTGATCTCTTTATATGGAATAAACTGTTCGCTCTTGTTCGAGCATGTCCTATGAAGAGACTAATAGTTCACCTTTAAACCCGAACGGGTATAAAAAGCGACTATTCACTTTTAAAAAATAAAAATAAAAATTTGCGCCAGCTGAGATTCGAACCGGGGTGCTCAGTTTTGTTAGGCGAATACTCTCTCTGCGTGCCAACGCCGCACATGAAATTTAATTTACTAAGTGCGTACATATCATTAAATCGTTAATAGTACCCATTAGAGATGAGTCGGGGACTAATTGATCTCCAATTATACCCGTAAGGGATGAGTCGAGACTAATTAACCTCCATTAGTACCCGAATGAGACTAGTTGGGACTAATTAATGCCCAATTGTACCCGATTGAGAGTAATCTCGGAATACTCTCTTTAGAGATTAGTCGCACTCAATTTTGCAGGGACTTTACCCCAAACATTTGAAGTGATATGCAATATGAAACTTTCAGTCAGTATACGCCTCTTTTCCAAAAACGCCCATTTTTCTCCGTGAATATGAAAATTTTCACAGTGTTGGCAAAATGTTAATCTGATTAACGATTAAAATGTTATTCGCGTTTGACGATTAAAATTAATTAGTCGTAGTCAACTGTACGATTAATGATTAAATTTTTTTAATCGTTAATCGCTGGCTGCGATTACTATTAATTAATTTTAATCATTAATCGTTAATCCAATTAAAAATAAAATCTGATTAATTTGTCTAGTTTGTCCGAATTTGAAACCAAACACCAGTTATAGTAATTATGTTGTGTGTTTACGCTTATAAAAAGCACATAATATAAAGAAATTATAATTATTGTTATTAGTAATACATAAACTGGGAACTTTTACAAACCTAGTTTGTAAACCGTTTGTTTGATTAACTGTAATAGGATTGAATTTAATCGAATTAACTAATTGATTAAAAAATCAATCGATTAATGTCAACATTGATTTCACATACGTATCTCTATACCAAGTTCCAGTTCAACCCACAAATACTTCCAGAGATATGTATGTAATATGAAAATTCCAATTTGTATGGGAGGGGCCTTGAGTTATCGGACTTACTTTCAGTCTAAGACCATCCTTGCGAAATCCGTAGTAAGTGGACCAAACTTCGTTCTGATCGGGAAACCGGTTAAGGAAGTAGCCTATTTTTCAATCCAGGTCATAAACCATCTGTGAGCAAAATTTCATAAGCTATCTGTGTGCAAACTTTCAGGCAAATCAGTTCAGTCATTTCCGCGTATTAATTTAATTAAACTTTTCTAATAGGTGGCAACTCTTAAAATAGTAGCCTATTTTCCACTGTAGGTCATAAGCTATCTCTGCGCGAAATTTCATGCAAATCTGTTCAGCCGTTTCCGCGCAGTAATCTAATTTAACTTTTCTAACAGGTGGCAACTATTTAAAAAATTTGCCTATTTTCCACTGTAGGTCATAAGCTATCTGCTTGCAAAATTTCATGCAAATCTGTTCAGACGTTTCCGCGTATTAATTTAATTAAACTTAGTTAGCAGGTAGCAACTCTTAAAAAAAGTAGCCTATTTTCCAACCAAGCTCATAAGCTATCTGTGTGAAAACTTCCATGCAAATAAAATTAAACATTTCTAACAGGGGACAACTCTTAAAAAAGTAGCTTATTTTCCAACCTAGGTCATAAGCTATCCGTGTGCAAAATTTCATGCATATCCGTTCAGTCGTTTCCGCGTATTAATTTAATTAAACTTCTTTAGCAGGTGGCAACTCTTAAAAAAAGTAGCCTACTTTCCTACCTAGGTCAATAGCTATCTGTGTGCAAATTTTCATGCAAATCCGTTCAATCGTTCCCGCATATTAAAGAAATTAAACTTTTTTTACAGGTGGCAACTCCTTAAAATAAAGCCTATTAACCAATCTGAGCTATCTGCGTGCAAAATTTCATGCAAATCCGTTCAGTCGTTCCCGCATATTAAATAAATTGAACTTTTTTAACAGGTGGCAACTCTTAAGAAAAGTAGCCTATTTTCCAATCTAGGTCATAACCTATCTGTGTGCAAATTTTCATGCAAATCCGTTCAGTTGTTCACGCATATTAAATAAATTAAACTCTTTAACAGGTGACAACTCTTAAAAAAATAGCCTATTAACCAATCTGGCCCATAAGCTATCTGCGTGTAAAATTTCATGCAAATCCGTTCAGTCGTTCCCGCATATTAAATAAATTGAACTTTTTAACAGGTGGCAAATCTTAAGAAAAGTAGCCTATTTTCCAATCTAGGTCATAACCTATCTGTGTGCAAATTTTCATGCAAATCTGTTCAGTTGTTCACGCATATTAAATAAATTAAATTTTTTAACAGGTGGCAACTCTTAAAAAAATAACCTATTAACCAATCTGGCCCATAAGCTATCTGCGTGCAAAATTTCATGCGAATCCGTTCAGTCAGATGATTTCCCAAACATCCAAACAGACAAACTTTCACATTTATAATATTAGTAAGAAAGATAAGATGTACATTGGACAACTCACGGCAGCACACATACACACATACATAATTATTACACGTATACTCAAATACAACAATAACTATTTCATTCATAACGCATTCGCATATCTCTCAAGGTCAAGATCATTCATTCATAAATACTACAGCAGCACATCTCCCCGCAAATTCATCACCATCAAGCGCAACTTTGTCAATCCGACACAAAAATTCTAATATGTAAAATTGAAGAAATCTCGGCCAGCCAAGTGAAAAGTGGCAATTATTTCTCTATATCCAGTAAAAAAAGTTATCTCGGATTTTGGTAATTTTTGACAAAACACCCAATTTCTCGGTTCCCTTCCAATATTTCAACCACTAACTAGTATTTTAAGGTGTAATTTTAATGAACATTAAATAAAAGTGTACGTTTTCTGCATGAAAATACATTAACTTTTTTAATAAAATCAAAACTTCTAAAATCACAAACATATGTGGTTTTGTCGGAAGTTCACAAATGTAACGTGGCAACTTAGCTCGTTTTCACATTTTTCGGTCCGAAATTGTAAAATTTTTGTCCATGACGCGTCACGATTTTTGTACAGGTGGGTCAATGTGCCTTGAACACCATTTGTGTAAATACAAAAAAATTATTTTATTTATTTTTTAATATTAAAAATTTCTATACTTCAAAGTATTTATAAAAATATATTTACATATATGCATGGACGATTTTTAATATTTTTCATCCGTAAGCAAATCTTCAGTTCCATAACAGATTCAAACACATCAAAGTACAAGCAACCCTACAAGAACAGTGATAGTCATTTGATTGATCATGTGATAATCACTGGTGATGGAGATCTCAATCAAGTACTTCTATCAACTTTTTAAGAGCAATATGCAAAACGTGATGTAAACATTTGTGTACAATTGATCTTCCGTCTTCCTCCAACTTATGGCCTTATTTAGTGGTCTCTTTTTAACCAACTCAAAATTTGCAAATGTGTTAGTAAGATAAATGAGAATGTGTTAGTTTCCATCACAAAATTCTTGTAGGGAATGCAATGTCCAAGCTAGTGCTACTCCACTGTACATGTGTATATGTATGTATGCATGTATGCGTGTAAAAATGTCAATTACAGTTTGCGCTTAACCCATTTTAGCGGACATAGTTTTTTTCGTTCCAGCTGTTAATAACACACATTTTACAACGCATTTTATGATTAATCTTTATGAAAGTTCCATGTATCGTCGAGAACATGGTTACATGCAGAATTTTAAATTAATTAATATTATTCTCCATACAAAATGTACGAGTATTGCTTTATTAAATGCAAACTTATGAGAAAACCTAAATATTTCGTAAACGTAAACGTAGGGTGGCACGTGCCAATCTGGTGTCGATTCGCAGAAATTTAATAATTTGTGTTGATGGGAGCGGCGAGGGGAAGAAGAAAGCCGACCAATCGTACATTTGTGCGTACATATATATGTTATATACATACATTACATATGTACATATTTACAAATGCATGTGTACATACGTACATATTTATGCGTTTGGCTTTTTGCATGAATAGAAATTTTGATTGCAGAAATAATTTTAATGAAATTAATTTTACAAATACATTTGTACTAAAGGCTGAGATTTCCATTACGGAACCAATTGCTATTCCGTGCAAAGTATAGTGAATTTTTTTATGAAACTCGGTGGGGATACTAATGGAGGTCTCCTTTAACTATATTTATCACTTTCACAATGTTGTTGCTAATAGTACTTAAGTAATTTGTTGTTAAAATATCCCGCCTGCTATCACCACATTTTATTATATCTCCACACCTATCACTTTTATTTACACAAATATATTATCCTTAAAAGGTTCGCATGCGTTTGTAATACCATAATATACAATTATTAATTAATTAATTGGGATAATTTTCCAATAATGGACCAGGCTTTGAAAAAAAAATGAGGGGTTTAGAGCGGCTTTTTGTGATTCTAAATCTGAAACCCCCCCCCTCCGGAGACTTATAGTTTTTATGAAAATTGAATTTTAAGTTGCAAAAAATGTCAACTTCAACCTCACTTTTTGCTTTGTAAACCAATTGTACTACAATGTCGGTGCTGTCACACAACAAAAAATGCCCCAAAAAAAAACACTGAAAACGAGAAACAATAAAAACGGGCATTGTAATTAACTTTTTTTTAAATTAAATATCGATGTATTGATAAAAAAAAGTGATTCAGTCTAAAATGGAGAGATTTTGTAATAAAAATGTTAACTTAGTTATTTATCGGAGTATTGTTTTTAAATAATATTAAGTTTGTTAATTAATATCGGCATTTTGATAACAAGCCATAATTTGTTAGACACACATACCTACATACACAGGCAATCAAAAGTGATTGCATGGTTATTTTTTGTTTAATATTTCCAATGTTTTTCAAGTAAAAATTTGTTTGTTATTTTTTTATAAAAATATGGTTCATGCTTTAATCGAAACCACATAAGTCAAACTTTCAAAATTTATACAGAACGTAGAAAAATTTAACAAATTTTCATCTAAATTTTCTACTTTTTAATCTACATTTTTAGAAAGTTTTAGGTACGCAGATAGATTGGTTATGTATGTAATTCTAGTGAAACAAGTGAAAGTTTTAAGCGGATAAAAAATCGCGTTAATTCTTAATGAATTTTTTCTCCGACGTATTTTGCGGTTTTATGCATATAACAGGTGTAATTTATAAAATATATTGTTTTTATTTTTTTTTGCAAACGGTCTTGCGCATTTTATTCTACAAGACATTCGCTTTCATGTATATGGTAAAAGTACAAGCCGTCCGCAATAAAAAATCATTAAAAATCTACGCGATTTTTAGCCACTTAAAACTTGCACTTGCTTTTCTTTGTTTGATTAACTGTAATAGGATTGAATTTAATCGAATTAACTAA
>NW_023458675.1:177726-180201 GCF_013731165.1 Rhagoletis pomonella
CAAAGCAAATCTACTATATATTTGTGGAAGTATGTATGTATGTATGTACCAGGTTGCAGCCTGAACGGATGTACAGAATCGAATAAAATTTTGCCAAAGTATTGCCATGACTCCTGGACCTATAATAGGGTAAAAAAATTTAAACTCTCCAAGGGGGGGAGGGGGATGAGGGATACCTCCCATAGTGAAAATTTTTAATCAGCTCTATCTTCGGATTTATAGTCACATGAACTCGAAATTTGAAATGCGCAGATACCTATGGTAGGTGCTTATGGAAAGATATATGTATATAAATGAGTTTGTAAAAAGGGGCGTGGCACATCTTATAAGTGTGGAATCTTTTATCAGCTATAACAGCAGGCAGTATTAGTGATCTCATTGTATTGCATTTTGAAGATTTGTTATAATTTATTAAAGTTAAATTCAAATAAATTATAGATGATATGAAGTTCACCGGGTCATCTTCTAGTCTTTAATATATACTCAGTTAATATACGGATTAATATTTACTAAAGTGTTACGAACGTTATTTTTTTAATACAATAAGAAAAAAATAACTATAATTTAAAGGAGTGACACACAATGGCTAGAGTCGTCGCATGTGTGTATTCTTTCATATACATATGCCGTTCTTACGGTTTATATATTTTTCATCCACTCGCTTATTCCTTACCGAAAATTTTAAATAAAAATTTAACAAGTTTTAACCGCTGATACAGTACGGGTAGCAGTTTAAAATGGGTAACTGGGTAAACTTAATAAAGAAAACATATTCTGTGGCTAAATTAATAAGCCAGACCGGATAACATAAAATCCCAAGCTTGATAAATATTTGGTGTTATAAAAGTTTTATAAAGCTCTACTTGTAACTAGGAAAAATGCCGAAAAAAATTATAAAATTAATTGATTGATAAAAATAGAGAGGGAGTTATGGCTATGACAATAGAAACCAGAAAAAAAACCTCGTGTTGAAAGCAAAAATGATCTAAAACCAAAAAAAAATATAAATAAATTGTTAATCATACCAAAAATTTATGATTCGAAAAATAATTTTGAAATATTGTAAATTTTTTTTTGGGTTTTTTAAAGTTAAGGGTTTATTTACTTACAGCAAAGTAATTTTTAGAAAAATTCCAAGTATGCAGTTTAATAATCCATTCAATTTTAGTTTATCAAAGTGCAGGTTTGAAGTTGCTTGAAAATCTGAATATAAAATTGCAAACTAGTATGCTGATTTATTGAATTATCCTGAGTTTTTCGCAAAGTTTACACATTTGATTTTTATGTGTTTTAGTGTAGTATGAACTATGTTTTTATAAAAAATTATCGGAAATAAATTACAAATTTTGCATATATGTAATGCGAAAATTTACTGTGCCAAAACTTTTGTTCGACACTGTACATATAAAAAAATACATACAGCAACTTCTCCCGTTACAATAGTAAACAAGTAAGAAAGTCTATGTTCGGGCGGAGCCGAACATTAAATACCCGGCGCAAGTATTAAATAAATGTTTTTTCACCTTTTCGAAAGCTACCGCTAGATGGTAAGCCGGGGTGTATCAATTTTGAGTAAATTAGCGTCCTTAGATTTCGAAATATTGCAGTTTCAAGCATTTCTGAAATTTACCCTTATATGAAAAGCGGCCGTAATTTTAGTCCGATTTCAATAATTTTCAACGTTTTGATTTTATGTGGCAAGCACAATAACCATACCGAATTTGGTACATATTGGTCGAACGGTTACCGAGATACATATATGTGATCATAAGTGGGCGGTGCCACGCCCATTTTCCAAAATTTTATCATAAACGTATTTCTTGGTAAAGAATTGTTGCAAGCATCAATTTTGAGTAAATTAGCTTTAAAATTTACTGATTTATCGAAGATTTTGTATTTCTCTAAATTACCGTTACATGGGATGTGGGCGTGGTTATTGTCCGATTTTTTAAATTTTCGGCCATTTAGTATGCTGCACCAAGGCCAACAACTGTGCTAAGTTTGGAAGAAATTGGTGCAGCGGTTGCCAAGATATACACATGTAACCATAAGTGGGCGTGGCTACGCCCATTTTCCAAAACTTTATAATATTCTTATTTTCGTCTGAAAATTATTGTAAATATCAATTTTGAGTGAATTAGCTTCAGTAGTTACTAAAACATCGCAGTTTTCGTATTTCTGGAAACTACCGTTATATGGGAAGTGGGCGTGGTTACAGTCCGATTTCGCCCAATTTATATCGGGAAGAATTGTTACAGGCCAACCTTATATGCGTGCGTAAAAAGCTAACTCAAATTCCAAGATTTGTCTTGCGTGACATTTCGATTTGATGTTTATGCTCAATTGGCATTTTGGCGCGACTATGGATTCAAATTTTTCTCGGTAAACTTCTGTAATTTTGACAGAAATGCAACTCTGAGAAATCACCCACGCAAACAGTGTTGCCGCGAATCATTTTTAGACATCGTTCCTAGC
>NW_023458675.1:180301-185868 GCF_013731165.1 Rhagoletis pomonella
TTTCCGTGATGCCGGAAAAGAGGGACGGAAGTCTTTTTGCGCAGAACATCTTTCTCACCAAGTAGAATTCTCCTTTCTTTGTTGCCGGAAAAGAGGGGCGGAAGAATTTTTGCGCAGAACTTCTTTCTGCGTAGGCGGCCTTCGGCCGCGCTTAGGGATTATAACCCTCTCTAAGTAGAATTATCCATTCTTTGTTGCCGGTCGGGTGGTTTTGTCCGGGGGAATATTGTTTGGAGGGGATTTTGTCCAGGGGATTTTTGTTCAGGGAGATTTTTTTTCGGGGGATTTTTTCTGGAGGATTTAGTCCGGGTGATTTTATGCACGGGCGAATGATTCCGACCACCCAAAACTGTAACATGGTGTAACACTTTTTATTTCAGCCACCGCTAAATTTCCAACTTCTAACAACTTTCATCCTTTTGTTGTATATTCTTGTTGGTACATCCCTACTCCCTCTCTCATAACGATTTGAAGTCAATACAACAGCAATAAAAAACCAGCAGACAAAAATGTAAATTAAGGCAGATGTTACAATTTCGCGCTCACTCCCAGTTTTGCATTTGACAGTTATCTCTTACTTAGTTGGAAGTCAGATGACTTTTTTATACCCGAGCGCAATTGTACACAAGGGTATATTAATTTTGTTCACATAACGGTTGTTTGTAACAGCCAAAACGAATCCAGATAGATATAGACAAATGTATACATAAATGCTCAGAATGAATAGAGAAATCGATTAAGCCATGTCTGTCTGTCCGTCCGTCTGTCCGTCTGTCCGTCTGTCCGTCCGTCCGTGTACACGATAACTCGAGCAAAAATTGAGATATCTCAACGAAATTTGGTACGTAGGTTTCCGTTAATCCAAGGTAGGTTGGTATTGGCGAAATCGGACTGTAACCATGCCCACTTCCCATATAACGGTAATTTCCAGAAATACGAAAACTGCGATATTTTAGTAACTGCTAAAGATAATTCACTCAATTTATATTTACAATAAGTTTCAGACGAAAAATAAGAATATTATCAATTTTTGGAAAATGGGCGTAGCCACGCCCACTTATGGTTACATGTGTATATCTTGGTAACCGCTGCACCAATTTCTTCCAACCTTGGCACAGTTGTCCGTCTTGATACAGCATACTAAATGGCCGAAAATTTAAAAAATCGGACAATAACCACGCCCACATCCCATATAACGGTAATTTTCGGAAATACGAAAACTGCAATATTTTAGTAACTACTGAAGATTATTCACTCAAAATTGATATTTACAACAATTTTTAGACGAAAAATAAATATATTATAAATTTTTGGAAAATGGGCGTAGCCACGTCCACTTATGGTTACATGTGTATATCTTGGTAACCGATGCACCAATTTCTTCCACACTTGCCACAGTTGTTGGCCTTCGTACAGCATACTAAATGGCCGAAAATTTAAAAAATCGGGCGATTACCACGCCCACATCCCATATAACGGTAATTTAGAGAAATACAAAATCTTCGATAAATCAGTAAATATTAAAGCTAATTTATTCAAAATTGACGCTTGCAACAATTCTTTACCAAGAAATACGTTTATGGTAAAATTTTGGAAAATGGGCGTGGCACCGCCCACTTATGATCACATATATGTATATCGGTAACCGTTCTACCAATTTGTACCAAACTCGGTATTTTTATTGTGCTTGCCACATAAAACCAAACGTTGAAAATTACTGAAATCGCACTAAAATTACGGCCGCTTTTCATATAACGGTAAATTTCAGAAATGCTTGAAACTGCAATATTTCGAAATTTAAGGACGCTAATTTACTCAAAATTGATACACCCCTGCTTACCATCTAGCGGTAGCTTTCCGAAAGGTGAAAAAACATATATTTAATACTTGCGCCGGGTATTTAATGTTGGGCTCCACCCGATCTTAGACTTTCTTACTTGTTCTATATTGTAATTTATTGGAGAAGTGATCACCAGTAAATAACATAGTTAATCAGGAACCATAAATGTAAATAATAGATTTACTGAGGCAAGGCGGGACCGCGCGAAAAGTGGCAACAAATTTGGAATTTGCTACTTGAAAATGTTAAGACTGAGAAAAAATATAGCCTAAAGTGTTCCCAAGGACAAAGGAGGTCTTTCAAAAAATATTACAGTCCGATATCTTGTGAACTTAATAGCAAGTAGCGCTGCAGCCACTACTACAGAAGCGCTTAAGGTATTAAAATTGAATGCAAATCAGTAGACAGTAAGGGGAAGAATTTCCAAATTGAGCGCAAAGGCAGCATGAAAGAAGAAAAAACAATTTTGATCAAAATACATGCGCGAGAGTGGTAGAATTTTGCTGCATCGCACGAAAACCAGGCCGTTGCCTATTTGGATATGTTAGGCCCTACAGAATGCAATAAAAACACATTTTTAAGATTTAATTGAAGGTTATTTGGTCTGACAAGACTAAATTAATCGCTTTCAATCAGATAGCCGGGCATGGTATTGGATCAAAGGCCCAAATTAAGCCTAAGCGCATCATGTAAGGCAAACTGGGAATCACAGTGGTCGGTCAATAATAGTTTGGGGTTGTATCTAAAAAATTGTGTGTGTCCGTTAGTACGTATTATGCGTAAGGAACAGTATGTGTTCATATTTCAACAAAATTTGCAAGATGTAGTCGAAAAAATTAGAGTTTCTGCTGAAAAATCACTCAAAACTTTATCAAAACTTTGAAATTATTTATTCATTTAATGTAATGCCTTGCTCCTGTGGCAATAAAGTTGATCGTACTCAACAAGAAAAAATACACTTTCACTTGGCTTGTGTTGGAATAAAGCCTGCTGATGCCGAATTTTTGCTTGCCTCGGAACGGAGTTTTTTTTGTAAAGGCTGCGCGAATGCACGCCGTGACTCAATTCGGACGCCCCCCCCCTACGCCACCTGCTTTATTGGCTGATGGGCGGAATGTTGTCTCTGCTAACGCAAAAACTGCTAATACTAAATCTTACTCTCTTAATGCTAAATCAAGTGCTTTGCAAAAAACAACTGATAATAATCTCAGTGAAGCTAAACATCAACAACATCAAATATCTTTGGGCTCTTTGTACAACATAATAATCTTTCTTCGTGCTGATAATGCCCAGAAGCTCAAATCGATAACTGCTTTGCGTGAAGAAAACAGCAAACTTGTGTTGAAAGCTGATAATATGCACTCTGATCTGCTTTCCACGCAGAATTCTCTGCACAAAAAAGATGATACAATTGATTTGCTCAGGGCTGAGGTGAATAAACTGCGATCTTGTGTAAATACCGTTGTCCAGAGGCTTAGTAGTGCTAATCTATCAAAAAACGTAGTTGGTGCTGCTAATTACGCTCTCTTGCCTACGTTGCCGATTTCTTCTACCGGCTGCCCTGCTGGCAGTACGGTGTCTCAATCTGCCGTCTCTTCGCCTGTTTCTCTTTGTGACGCTACGCAGTCATATCTCACCTATAGTGCCGCAGTCGCTAACACAAACAGTGTCAAGCTGCCTGTTGCTCTTTCTGCTTATGACGCTACTCGATCAGCTGTTACTCTTAGTGCTGCTGCGCCCGCAGCCTCGGCTTTATCATCGCCTTCATCTCTTTCATCGGCCATCCTGATATCTGTGGATGTAAACAACGACACTAACACCAACAAAGCTAAGCTGCCTGTTGCCACTCCCACAACTTTAAGTGACGCTATGCTGTCCGCTGCTCCCACACTTTTTGCTCTATCTTCGCCTTCGTCTCATTTGTCGCCCACCCAGCTGGCGGTGGATGCTAACGTAAACAACGTCACTACAGTGGAAACTACTTCTTCTGGTACTAGTACTAAACCATCACCCACAGGTTGGAAGACTGTTGCTAATAACAAGCGCTTGAAGCTGAAACAACCGCTACTTATCGGAGCTAACAACAGTAATGAATTAAGTGTCATCCCTAACCAGAAGTGGCTACATTTATCCTCATTTTCGCCCACAGTCACCGCAGCTGAAATTATCAGTTATGTTGCTAAACATGCTTGTGTAGTAGGGTGGAGCGTACATTTTTTTTTTGATTTTAAGTATGCAAGAGCGCTAAAACGCTGCATTGGACTTTAAAGTATATGAAAAAAATAATAATAAAAATATTGGAATCCATCTTTAGCCCTCTACTGCTTTTTGAAAATTCATCAAAATCATCTAATAGTACTATTTATTCAACATCGTAAATATAGACTTAAATATATATATTTTTTGCTGGTATCTTATAATGGCGTAAATGTAACAAAGTTTATTTTAAGTAATACAATGTACTAATAATCATGGAACAAAGGTAAAATAATACGTTGTCAAAAGCTCGAAAATAAATCAAAATCCCTGTAGTTTGTGGTGACTCTGTACGCTGTAGTATTAATACTTCTTTTTACATCTTTTTCTCATAGCGAAAGCAAAATTGATCTGATTCTGATTCCTTTCTTGATTTGTATAAGTTTAAGTATAATTGTCGAATATGTATTGAGAACGGAGAGCTTAACTCTTTATTTAGGCTGGCAACAATGCCACGCCACATCAGTCCGCCGATGAACAGCTGACACGCGAGACACTTACAAAGATATCGCTAGCTTTACACGAAATTCACCACTTGTTATACAAACATATACTTTGTTAGCTTGAAAAAAACCAGCGAAAATGCGATTCGCAATTCTGCGAAATAAATTCCCAAGCTGCATTTACGATCGCAAAAATTAAGGCGCTATTCAATCAGTTGATTGCTGTTGCTCGGAAGATCAAGTTGATTCGAAGTTGTGCTTTTGAAATTATTTTTATCAATGTCCAAAAGAGTCACGCGAAAAGAGACGAACTGTCCGATTTTTGGGTCGCCGGGTTTGATTAGTAAATCTGTGTTACCAACAACGGCGGATATATTAAAGCATATTCTATTTAGAAGAAATAAAGAAAAAATTAGGGGAAATGGCAAACAGCCTGCTATCTCTGAAGTATACGATGCAGTAGCGCGTGATGTTATAGGCGTGTGGACTACAGCTTCTTTGCCAATTGTTTCCTTTGAACGCGTGAAACAACTCTTAAAGAGCAGTTATGACAAGTACTTATATTTTTTACGCTATCCAAAATCCAAGCGAACTGATAGCTTTAAGGTGAAGTTACAAGAGTGGAAAAAAAATGTGTCACAGAAATGTTTGATATTTGTAAATGCAAATGCATTGATTTCAGCAACTGTGGTTGTCCTCGTGAAGAAAAAGTACCTGCACTTGAAAGAGATTTTCTATATGATCAGAGACATGAGAGAAAAATGGCGATTGGTGGCTTGGACCCATTAGAGACTAACAAGCTTGAGAAAAGATTTGCAAGGAAACGAAACACTAATCTAGCAATAGCCAACCAAGAGAAAAAAATTAAAGGGCGTACTCCCTTACTTCTCAGGCTTCTGAAACCTCCAGTCCTGAGCTAACAGAACGTCAGCCCAGTACTTCGAAAACTCTTAATTATAATGCTTCACTGCTACGGGGGCAAAGGAACACATTGTCTCTTCCTACCTTAGCTACAGTTTGTGATCACT
>NW_023458676.1:0-51853 GCF_013731165.1 Rhagoletis pomonella
CGTGTAATGGACTACAATTTAAGCGCATGTACCTGTACAGTATGTACCTTTAATGAAGAATGTGTCTCCAGACGGCTGGTTGATGTCCTAGGGAAGACTAAGGCTGACATAACCGCCACCCAATAAATGCAATGGAGGCAAACAAATGTGAGACCTTGCCACCTTGCCTTGAACGTGAAAAGATGCGCGATATAGTCTATTTTCAAGAGGTGTCGACCACCCCGGAGGACGATAATTTGTCCACAATCCGCATTCATATAAGATTTTCAACATTTCACTCCTTTGTGTCCCCCGCTTAGACTGAAGGTGTGATTTTCGCAGCCAAAAATGGTTTTCAGCAGCGTTTGGGGAATATTTACGAGCGCTGCTTCTGCCAAGATATTAAAATTATGCTTGGTGGAAGTCATCTTTATCTCCCCCCGTCAGAACAAAGGTTTAATAGGCCACTAAATTATTCCGCCAATGGAAAATGTGCGTACAGAAACACAAGGAAAGCTTCTGAAAACACTCTTCAACAAACTGACATATCCGAGCAGTGACGCCACTCATTCTGCCCATTATGTACCACCGTCGAAGACGTAGACTCAATCTAGCGACCCCGAAAGAAAAATGGGCACTACGAGGAATGTCACGTCGCAGTTGAAAGAAAAGATACGTCTAAAAACGCCGATGCTACGAGGAATTGATATAGGAAGCTGAAGAGGAACCGCGAAAGAAAAGCCAGAATGTGATATATGTGAGTGCGACAGGCTTAAAAAATTCTCCAGCGGAAAAACGACTGAAAGATTTATCAGAAAGTTAGGTGATTAAAGAAGGTTTTAAGACAAGTGGTGGGAAGACTTTCTCTTTTCACTCTGCGGATTGACATTGGAAAAAGTACAGAAGATAAACTTGACTTCACGAATCAACTGTGCCCTGTCAAATCAACAAGAACGGTTTCCCTGCCATATGCGCCAACTGCCGCGGGATGAACCTATTAAGCGATGTCTATACGATCTCTCGAGCATCTTGTGTGAAAGACTAAAGCCCACAGACAATCTACTAACTTATTAATAAGTGTCACTTTATACTTAGTAAATCCACCATACCTAGACCAGGACTCTAAAATACGACAAATTAAAAAAAAAATTATTACTAGAGAGGTATTATCACCATTCCTTTGGAGCCCGGAGATGCAAACGATATCAGGCCATGGAATCCCGTGCCAAGCCTACGCGGATGACATAGTCATACTAGCAAGAGGAAAATTCTAGAACTTCCTTTGTGACATAATTCAAAGAACACTAAAGATAACAAAGAAGTGGTGTGTGTATGTGGGTCGCAATGTAAATCCAAATAAAACATCTATCGTTCTATGCTCAAGGCGAATAACCTAACCCGGATTGAGAACTACAATTATCAATGGCACAGAGGTTGGTACTGTCTCGGCAGTGTGATTAGTATTTGGGTATCACGCTCGGCCCAAAACTCTTATGGAAGAAACACGTCTGTATGATGACATCCAGAGCCACAAGAGCACTAATGGTTGGGACTACAGCTCTCGTACATTCAGATTGATGTATACTATGATTGCCAAGCCAATGATAACTTATGGCGCAGTGGCCTGTGGTTCAAGTTTCAATCTAGGTACTAATTTGGGGCGCTGTTACGCAGACGATCATATGATCTCTGGTCACCAATTGTTGTTGCTTTCAGTGCACAATGAAAAATTTGTGAGCGAAAGAGAGAACTGAACTGCATGACCAGCAGCGCTGCCAACTATTTTATAAGAATTTTATAACCCGCTATAGAAAGCAACAACAATTGATGACCAGAGATCACATGATCGCCTGCGTAACAGCGCCCTTACGAAACTGCAACTTCTTGCGTGTGTGTGTCCCCACGATGGCTATGTTGGTTATTCTTGAGCTCACGGCTCTGCACCTCAGCATAGAGCACAGGCAGTCAAACGTTCGCTAAGAGAAAGTTGTGGTATAGATAAAGTAGTATCATCTCTCAGTGCCCAGATAACCTAAGCCTAAACCAATTCACCCGGTATGATATCTGCAGAATTCTTAGCTTCGAAAGGAAGTTTAAAATATAATTATGGGAAAAAACGCAAGCTGGAATGACACAAACATCATGAACTACCACCAGTGAAAACCTCCTGATCAGTGTTGCGGTTGAGAATTTTCAGAAAGTCGCAAAAAGCGGGTGATGGACGAAAAAAGGGTCTCCATATTATTTGTGTTTTTCGTTACTATTTAAATAATAAATCTGTTGAATTTGAAAAGAAAATAGTGGGAGAAGCTTTGCATAAAAGAGAGTTGCAAACATACCCATATATCTACTATGCTGCAAGGATAGAAGTTTTAAGTGATGAATGTTTTTAGTACTTACAGGAGCAAATATTTTTTAATAGCATGGTTCTGTTAACATTTCCTATAAACAAAAATCTATGAAAAGGAACAAAAGTCGCACATAATTTTGGAAAAGGGTCAAAAAATCAAAATTTTCAAAAAGTCTGCTCAAAGGGTATTGTCGTTTAAAAAGGGTCAAATTGCCCTTTTAGTCGCACAACAGCAACACTGCACCTGATGGCATTGGAGCTGAAATTCGCGGTCCAAGACCAACGATAGCAATACCCAATTAGTATATTCCAAGCGCAGGCCGACGCCATCGCATCACAATGAAAATGTCCGGATAGTAAGCAATAGTCAGGCATTGCCTTGCAGAAAATAATATCAATTGATTAAAATAACCAACTTCTAGTAAGCTTTTCTGCGGGAGTTCGATAAATAACTAACTTTCCATTAGCTATGATAAAACTAACTTTAAGTTAGTTGTAAAGTCGTGCAGGAGTCATGCAGACGTTATCAGGAGTTTGTTTTTTTTACATTTTTCTATCTAAATATCCTCATACAAAAACTACTTTCAATACAGTGTTTTCTGATCTTCGCAGATTCTTTTTCGTATTCAGGACAAATAAAAGGAAGAGCGAAATTTTATATTACAATTTAGAAGTTATGTCTGGCGGTGTTCGAATGTGGAACCACCTACAGCAGAATATGTAAACAAATATGAAATGTAATAAAATAAAGTAAATAAATAAAAAATATAAATATTTTTTTTATTGTTATTTTATGTCCAAAAGTGGCTAGTTAGAAGTTAATTGACATCGCATGCAGAGGAAACCAGTTCTCACTATTTTGCGGCCATCCCCCTTCAGAAGTAGTTAGTTAGGGCCAAAGGAAATGGTTAATAAATAGTTACCACCAGCCTATTCCTAGTTAGTTAATAGTTAGCTACAAACTAGTCCCATTTCCTGCAGGGTGGGTTCACGGGTGTGAAGAGACTAAACGCCTTATCAGTAAGCAATAGGACCTTCCTTCCCTGAGTTCGCGGCCACAAAGACTAAAATGGCCTGCTAAGAAGGCCGCAGCAAAGGACAAATTAAGAATTCTAACAGGTATCTCAACAAATCATTGCATAGTAAGAAGTCACCTACTTAAACTTATGTTATGTTGCTCACCTCACTTCATTTCACCTCACTTCAATTAACCTCAACTGCACTGACCTCACGTCACCTCACTTTAACTCTCCTTAACTCAAATTACCTCACCTTATCCCAGTTCAACCCTCCTCAATTCACCTGAACTCAACTCATCTCAACTTACTTTACCTCATCTCCCCTCATATCACTTGAACTCTCCTCAATTCACCTTAATTCACAAATGTGTAAATGTCATCTCTAAATTGATCAGCGAATCAAATTAGCAATAAAAATGACTTTTTGTTTTGTTATTTAATCCATTTAATATCACTCGGCTCAATGTTATGTTATGTTATCTTCTGTTATGCTATGCACAGTAGATCGAAACATACGGCTGTCAGTAATATGGAACGATTAAGGAATAAACCAAAATATGCGGTTTCACTTCCGTAGCGTGGCCTAAACGCTCTTACACTTTTTTGTTGTGATTATTCAACTGAACCTTCTGAGCACACACTCTTCGAATGTGATGCAGTGATGTACTGACGGGAGGACGAGAGAAGTACCTCTTGTCATCACATACATATGTACATTCGATGCTACCAAACAGGCTATTGGATTTGCTATGGAAGGCATTTATGTATTTATGCTTTGCTTTCAAAGTAAATTTCACATTTACCGTCAAATTTGTGCTCATCTCGATTCGCGCAAAATAAAATTGCAAATTAAGCACTTGATATAGGTACAGACGTAAATGGCATAAATTAGGTCAGCTATCAAAATGATTTCAAATAGGAGGTAATGTATAAATAAGAGTGCTAATGTGTGAATGTAGAAATATATGCTAAAAAAAGGTGCAAACATATGCTGATATATATGAGAGCATTTTTGTAAATCGAAAAATTTTATATTTCCAGCACCGAATGAGTGGCCACACTAAAAGTGCCTTCACTTGGCTGATCTTAACAAATTGTTCACAAATGACCGATATGTGTACATATGTACATATGTATTGTAGGTATATTCCTATAATGGATTTCATATACATATATCTATAGATATACTCGTCTATATTTCACCCTTTCTGAGCCAGAAGCCTATAATTAAACAAAATTAAAGAGAGAGATTTGAATTATAAAATTGTCATATTAAACAAATGTATGTAAACAAAAATAACTTTTTCCTAAGCCTTTTCATTAATTTCAAGTAAAAACTAATTTTTTCCCAATTATTTTTTCCACAAACAAAAAATTTATTTATCTAAAATTGTTTCCTAAACGATTTGTCAAAAGAACTTTTTCCATTTTTTTCTCTAAAGAAATAATTTTTGCTCAAAGAAAAGATAATTTTTTCTAAATAATCTTTTGCATCGTAATTTTTCTTATAATTTTGGTAGATAGTATTTTCCTGAAAACAAATTTTTCTTAAACGATTTCTCAAAACATTTAAAATATTTTTTTCTCTAAAGAAATAATTTTTGCTCAGAGTAGAAAATTTTTTCCAACAAATTTTTTTGCATCGTATTTTTTTATAATTGTGGTAGATATTGTTTTCCTAACAATAATTTCTTATTTTTCTAAATTTTTTCTATAATTTTTGTAGATGTTATTTTCTTAACAAATAATTAATCTTGCATAAGTTTTTTCGTAAAAATTTTTAAACAAATTTTTTTCTAAAAATTTTTTTGTTTCGTAACTTTTATTATAATGTTGGTAGATACTATTTTCTTAACAAATAATGTCTCTTACAATTTTTTTTCTATAAGCCCTTAAAAATAATTTTTCCCCCAAACTGATTTATTCCTAAAACACACTTTTTCCCCTAAAACATCTATCTCAAATACGTATTATTTTTTTAATTTTTAATCCCAAAAAAGGTTTTGCCTTTAAGAAAGGATTTTTACCGCAAAAATTGTTTTTACTCCAGAAAATTTTTGTTTCTAATATTTTGTATTTTTTTTAGTTTGGGTAAACATACCCAACTTTTTTTTTTTGTATTTAGTTTGTGATGCAGAATAACAGATAATTCGAAACTACATCGATTTTTTGTCTCTCCTCGACAATGTCAATGCCAAGCACGTTTTCACGTTTAGGTAACGATATATTTTTTTCTTACTTTTTTTTCGTAAAAACTATTTTTTTCTTAAAATAAAATTTCTTGAAAACTATTTTCTCTATAAAACACCAATTGTCAAAATAAAATTTCTTGTTTTGATATATCGTACTAATTTTCATAAATATTTTTCTAATATTTCAAGATAAAAATAGCGTTGTAAATGAAAATGAAGCACATTCTAAAAAGAAAATATAGAACGGCAATTTCGTTATGAGTAGAGTAACTTTATGGGAAATACCTAAATATGTTGGTTTGGTCCTGAAAGGGTTAAATAAACATGTGCACACAAGCATATGTATGTATGTACATATCCATAAATATTCGAATATTTCCTGTGCTATAAAAAATGCCCGACGAAAGAGACTTAAGACAGGACCGGCGACAGCGGTGTACTGAAACTTTGTTACAGGGTGCGGCGCGACGACGTGACTGATGACGAACGCGACGAATTTTCCATAGAATATTTTTCATCATATTTTGTAGTTTTCATTTCAATGTTTTTTGGTGGTTCTTGGCTTCTGTGTACACTGCTAAAGAATATTACTTCCCCGACAAAGGAGACGCGTCGCGACGCAACGATGAGCGGGCGGAGTAACGCGTGCACCTACTGGATTTTATTTATGTTCATATTTTTGTATATAAATATGTTTGAGTACATAGATTGACTCGCGGTTTGGCTGGTATACAAAATATTGGCTTCTTCCATTTTTTAGTTGAACGAAATTTTAAATTTCATTTTCATTTGTCTTGTGAAAGGCGAACGCGTCGGTTGAAAAAGATTTTTTAAAATAAGTCGCACGGCGGTGCGTGTCAAAAGTGGCAGCGCGTTTAGTACACGTACTATCCATACGAGTATGAGTGTGTGCTGAACATCTATATTATATCTGAATCAGTAAAAAATTACCGAAACAAAAACAACTAAGCGCGTGTATAAGCAGTATCAAAAATATATAAGAATACACAACAACAAATAAGTGAAAATATATTAACGTGTTTTTCTTGGTTCCGTGGCTCTTTCAGAAATTATTGAGAATTCAAAATAATGTTATTTATATAAATTTTACTTAATAAAATGGTTTTTCAGTAATACGCAGTTAGTGAATATTCAAAAAAAAAAATCCTCCTTTTGCTACGAAGCTTTAATTCAAATGCAGCTCAAGTGCCATAGTGAAAAGCCTTAAATAATAAAAAAAAAAATATCCGCACCAATTCAGTACCTATGTGCTTCGGCAAAACGTTTGCCAACTTTCCATATTTGAGGTTATGTTCGACGCGTTGTGAAAATGAAAGTGCTACTTCACGTTCTTCTTTCTTGTATGCTATTTCAACTAACTGCACAGTTAACTACAGCCTTTGAAGTTGTAAAAATTGGTATGTTTTAGAAAAAGCAATATTCTGTGATTTGATATATATTTTACATATACATATATATACCTGGCTGTGCATATGTGTTTGTATAGGTGTGATATTCTTCAACGATGAATGGGAATTAGTTAGTGCTTTTGACACAGCCATACGTGATATCAATGAACTTGAAATGGATGTGCGTTTGGAGCCAATTAAACATTTTATTAGCTATGATGATAGTCTAACACTGCAAGAATTGGGTAAGTACACTAAGGAATTATTATCAAATGAATTTTGAATACAAATTACAACTCTTAGGTTGGCTTTGGTTAGGTTAGAGTTCGAACAGGGTAATTCTGGCAATTGTCTTTTAACTCTCCACAATTTTTCGAAAGACAAAAGTTAAAATGAAAATAAATAAAAATATATGTATTTAAAAATTAAATGAAATTAAAAACAATAATATTTTTCTTCTTAAAAAAATACGATATAAAAAATAAAAAAAATAAATAAATTAGAATAAGTAATTTTTAAGCAAAAAACAAAACTATAAAGAATTTAAGATTATCGTTAATTTCTTCATGATCCAATGATCGGATTTAAATCAAATTTGAATGGGCCCAGCTGTGAGGTAATACCTTTCCTTTAAAAAAATAACTATAGAAATCGGTTAACGTGGTTGAAAGTTACGCGGTAACATACATAAAAAAAAATATTCCGACGATTTGATAACATTCCTCCTTTTTGTGAAGTCAGTTCAAAAGAAGAAAATTTTATTAAAACGGCAGAAAATATAACTTAGAATTTAAATGAAATTAAAAAAAAAAATATTTTTATATTCGAAGCAAAATCTAAGAACTAAAAGAAAAGTAAAAAAGACAAAAAATAAAGTAAGATCATAAAAAATAAAATATATGTATTTTTCTTTTTAAAACAATAATATCATTTTAAAATACACAAATTATATAAGATACGATTTTAACAATTCAATGAAATTAAAAACAAATATATGTTTTTCTTTTTAAGGCAATGACATCTAATAATTAAAAGAAAATTTAATTAAAAAGAAAAAATATTATATAAATACAGCTAAAAAAAAATATATAATTTTAAAAATTAAAAAAAAAGCATAAAATTTAAAAACCAAAGGAAAATTAAATTAGAAGAAGAAAAAAACTGAATGAAAAGGAGAAAAAAGTACTTAAAAATTAAATGAATTTATAAAAAAAATTATTCTTTAAACAATGTAAAAAATTATAAGAAAAGTAAAAAAGACGAAAAATAAAATAAGGTCCTAAAAATTTCATGAAATGAAAAGAAATATATTTTTCTTTACAAAACAATTAGATCTAAAACCAAAAAGAAAATTTAACTGACAAAATAAAAAATATTTTATTGAAATTTAATAATTGACAAAATAAAAAATATTTAATTGAAATATAGAAAAATAAGAAATATGTACGTTTTTAAAAATTTAATGATAGTAAAGAAAATATATATTTCATTTTGAAACAATAAAAACTTATTAGCCAAAAATAAATGTAGTTTTAAAAATTGAATGAAAGTAAAAAATATATACACATATTTTCTGTGGAAAATAATAATGTCTAAAAATTAAAAGAAAATTAAATTAAAAAAAAATCAAAAAAGGAGAAAATAGGCCTTGAAAATTATATACTATTTAAAATATATTTTTATTTTTAAAACAAACTCTATACATTAAAAGAAAATTAAAAGGAAAACAAAAAAATGTAAGATTCTAAAAATTAAATGAATTAAAAGTTAAAAGAAAATAAAATTAAAAAATAAAAAGTATTTTATTAAAAAAAAAGTACGTTTCTAGAAATTTAACGAAAGTAAAACAATATATAATCTTCTTTTTAAAACAATAAATTCTCAAAAAATAAAGAAATGAAATAAGAGAAGTTTTTTGAAAATTAAATGAAAAAAATATATATATACATTTCTTTTTGGGAAAATTAAATCTATTAAATGATAGAAAATTATATTTAAAAAAATTTTAGTAAAAGAAAATTCGCTGCCCGATGTGTCGAACCCGCATCTCTCGAAAGTCACATCAGTGTTTTGCTCATCTTCCTTCTAATCAGCGACGAGACATTCCTGATCGAACGAGTTGTTCTTTCGGTCTCGCTAAAATCAACCAAAAATTGTTCAGTGGCATTACGTAATGTAACGGTAAATGCGGCTCCACTGCTTGTAGATTTCGTTTTGTTAAAGATTTTTGTTATTTTGCTCCACTTTGCTCTAGTGACTCAACTTCGACCAAAAGTTTTACTATTATGGTGTATTATATTAAATAAAGGCAGCTTATGACTTATGGCGTTTTCGTTTCTACAAAAAATGTTGCCTTCTCATTGCCCTCTTCCTAGCGTTTCTGCGTAGAGTGCAAAGAGAAGGTAACCTCTTTCGGTAGAAACGAAAACGCCATTAGTCAGTTATTGCTTTTGATTATACATACTTTTTAAAGCATAAGCACTTTTATTTTTCACTGTGTAATAATTTCAAATTTACGCCTTTCTTTTTTTAGCATGCGATTTGATTGACAATGGTGCTGCTGCTATATTCGGCCCAAGTTCAAAGACAAACAGTGGTAAGTGTTAGTTTTGGCCGAAAATTGTATGCACTAGGCTTGGGGAGTTCTTGAATTAAATGAACTAAAGAACTAGTTCATCTCAATGAACTAGTTCACTAGTTCGGACTTTTCATTGAACTAAATTTGTCAGTGCTACTATTTCCAATTTTAGATCCATATATTCTTGGCACGAACGTTATGATAGTAAAAATATGTTTAAAATAACATATCGACACCTATTTTAACGTCCTATTTTATAATTTGATTGAAACACACCCTAAGTCAGAGTTTGGCTGAAGAACGTCATTTGGATGAAGATCTCAACTGAAAGTATATTGGAAATATATTGAGAAAGGGCGTTTTTGAATCGGCAGCTAGGATAGGGTATTTTTGAAAGGATTTTTAAAAAATTCAAAGAAAACTAAATTTACTTAGTGTTTATTTTTTGTTTTTTTTTTTTTCATTGAAAAACCGTGTTAAATATATTTTCGTTCTATTTTTCTTTGCATAATACCCAGCAGTCAGGTATAATTGCACGCCAATTTAAACGGCGATGAAAAAACAATCACTTCCCACCCAGCAGAGAAACGTAAATTTTGCCGACAGTGCAAATACAATTCTTTGTATCCGGAAACGAACGCAAAGCGACTACAGTTTTCGTTCATTTACGTATCCAAAAACATTCAAAAAAAGTGCGGTTTTCGTATCCGGAAATGAACAGAAACACGACACAAGTTTCATTCATCTTCGTAGCCGGAAAACGACCGAACATGATGTTATTTGAAAGCAATAATTGTATTTTATTTATTCAAGAGGCTGAGCGTGCAGAGGATCGTGCCAGAATTTGTTAGCTTTCTGAAGGTGTCGAGTTCGAACTCCGTGAGGCGCTTCCTTAATTTTTTTTTGTTTTGTTTTAGAACCATGAAAAAGCATCTGCGAAGTGCAGAAGGAAAGCGTACTGAACGAAAAATTAAATACGAAAAATTTTAGAATAACAGCCAAAAACGTATCCGTTTCAAAACAATTTTCGGTTCTTGTCTGACATACGAAGAACAAAAGTCCGCATATCATCCAATTTTTTCCTTTTTTGGATCCATTTTCAGGTCATTTGTTTACAAGTCAAAAGACATTGGTATCATATCAAAAGGAAAATTAAAAAAATGTCAGCAATTTTTTTTTGGCGGTTTGGGCTCGATATGCAAGTAATTAAATAAATAAAAAAAATTTTTTCGTGGAAGCGGGAGCAGAGCTCGGAGCGAAATAAAATGCCGGAGTGCAGTTAGAGCGGAGCGATGAAATAAAACCTTGGCTGCGAAGCCTTGTCTGCGATAGGTCGATCTTCCACTCAATTGTTGACATGTAAATGTATTCGTAAATTCAACTAAAGAACTAGTGCACTAAGGTGAACGAACTACAACTGAACAGTTCACTCAAAAGAACTAAAGTGACCAACTCTAGTATGCACGTACATATGTATGTATGTTTATTAAGTGTACATAATATATATATATATATATATATATATATATAAGTATACTTACCTATACATATCTTTTCGTATATTATCAAGATACTATGTACGCTGGCACACTCGCACATTTTCCGCTTTTTTATGTTATTTTTTCGTCATAAATTTTTTGCACTTTTCTGCTTTTTCTCAGTTTGTTCCATGTACATATAAAACATACACTTGTACACATATTTTGGTGTAATACAACTCTTTTTTGTATGATAAAATATTTTCTAGATTAAATATTGCTTAATATTTTTGGTTATCATGCGAAGATTTTAAATCATGTTTAGCAATTTTGCTACTTAGATATAGTTAATGATGTATGTAGATATTTTTATACAAATATTTTCTAATACTATTTTACTGCCCATCACAACTCATCATCAGCCTCTTCTTATTGCATTAAGTACACACTTAACATCTTTAAAATAAACAAATTTTATACTTTCTGTCGTAGAATTTTATGAGTTTTTGCTTTAAAATAAATACCCGTATTTTTTCGAATTTCTAAGAACAAGCCATCTTATTTTATGGCTTGTCTTATGTGTCTGATTGCCTTGTTTGTTGTTGTAGTATTTATTTATTCATGGAAAATATGGAAACATGAATATTCAATATGCTCATTTGTTGTTTTTTATGATCGATGTTAGAATTTATTGCACCGTATCGAACATGAAAATTAACTAGATGTACATATGTATGTATATATGTGTATATGTTTATGTAGACGTGTATGTAATGTATAGCCTGATGTGCTGTTGGGTGCGAAATGAGCTTATAGCAGAACAATTTGTTTGTTTATTTTGGCATCAAAAATTGGATAATACTATATCCTTTTTAATTAGCATAAATCGCTGTGGTTAGCAAAAGTCTTTAGTAGAGCTCTTGTGAATCTGCTAGACATCTCATCGGTTAATCGATTAGCGAAAGCTCTTTAAAAATAACCGACTTTGACTTTTTCAACTTTTTCAACTTACCGTTCTCAAATAACTAAGTAGTCTAAGACTAACCACTCATTTTCGATTTTACCACTCGTTTAATAAGCATTGTTTTTTTTTTCTTAATCCGGAATATTTGTACGTATTGGCTGAATCCAACGCTAATAACAATAATTTTATTATGAAAAATTGTCACCATAATAATTATGCATATTATATAATAATCATAATTTCGGTTAGTCAAGTTCGAGCGACTAATCGAATAATTATTATGCGACTATCAACCGACAAAAAATTTGCTACCCGAACTATTCGCCTGACCGAATATTCGGATAGTCTTTTTTAAAACGAGCTCTAATCTTTACCCTCACATAATTCTGATGTATTTTCTTTTTTTTTTTTGTTAACAAAAGAAATTTATAAAATTTTAATACGCCAGTGCGTATGAGTTACCTATCGATATGAATTTTCAAGTTTTTAGGTTTTAATGCAAACCGTACGTGGTTGAAATTTTCCTTGAAACAATATGAAGAAAAGAGGGAAACGATGCGAACAAGGGTATCGATATCGATAAATATGTATATCGATAACCATAACGATAACAACAAATGGAAATGACACAAACATTAATCAGATTTCAAAAAAAGTAATAAAAATTTCCAAATTTTTATTCAAAATTTTAAGAAATTTTTCGAGTATGCGGTTCATTCAATAAAAATGGATGAAAATGCTCTACACCCTCGACAAAAAAAAAATCTACAAAATCAACTGTAATTTTAAGTCACTTGAAACATGCACTTTATTGTACTAAAATTGAATAGGTCACAAACGGTGTCCTCGAAATTTTTTAAAAATTCTGAATAAAAAGTTGGAAATTTTGATGATATTTTTCTGATTTTTGGTTAATTTTTGTGAACTTTGGGCAACATAAGTACCAAGTAATATCATTTTGAATTTTGCTACTATTTTATTGTCCGCAGCTGTATGTACATGTGTATATGAATAAAGCGTTTTGCAATCAGTTGCGTGTGACGTTAATATTGTAATATTTCATTTAAGTATCTAAGTGATTAAATTTCCCTAGACTTTTAAACAAGTGCCAACGGCTTTTACAAATATTTTTAAATATCTAAAAAATCTTTCTTAGACCATTTCGATTGACATCCATATTATAATACCACTCTCTTCAAAATATTTTTAAAATAAAGCTTTCTTAAACCTAATTCATTTGCCACACATATTGTATTACTTCTTTCAACTTATTAATAAAATTTAATTGAATTTCTTAAATAGGTGGCAATCCTGTAAAAAATGGCTGCGTAATAAATCTCGCTTAAATCTCCTTCGTTTGAAATCCATATTGTAAAATTTCGTTCAACTAATAGATTAAAGGAGAATTTAACATTTTAAGCAGGTGGCATCCATTTTAAAAAAATATTATATCAGGTATCTGTATGCCAAATTTTGTACAAAGGAAGTTCATCAAACTCAAAAGCTTTCACATTTACGCTATTATAACTCCTAAACTGGTGGCAACGTTCATCAAAAATATTTTCATATAACCACTCTCGTTTGATATCCACATAAAAATATTATATATAGCTTATTACTTGAATTAATTTTGAATTGCTCAACAGGTGGCAGCTCTTTTTAAAAATATTCTCGAAATAAAGTGTTCTTAAACTTACTTACTTATACTAAACCGTTGATTAAATTGGTTTTAACTTTTGAACAGGTGGCAACCTTCTTGAGGGAATTTCAAAATAAATCTTTTTTAACCAGTTCGTTGGACGCCCACATTGCTGTGATCCTATATTTAACTTATTAATTAATCGTCCTTAGCTCTTTTAAGAGATGGCAACCCCTTGGAAAAAATATTCTCAAATTAAATCATCTTGGAAAACCTTCGTTTTACACTGTTGTAATATTTTACTTAACTTTTTAATTGATTGATTTTAACTTAAGAAAAGGTGGCAACTCTATTCAAAAAATATGCTTTATATAAATATAGGTTGTAAACTTTCAGTGCGCATAAATTTATTGAAATGCGTCAAAACATTTTATTAAATTTTTGCGCACAAAACAAAAATGAAAACAAGTAACGACAAAAATACTTGATCAAGGCGATACAAAAGCAAATACCTACGTATTTTCATACATGTGTACATATTTTGATTACCTTCCATCAAAGCAGGCCACTTGAAATTAATGTAAATAAAATCTATCTCATACCATTTAAAGATCATTGAAAGCTATCAATCAATGGCGACTGGGCAACAAAAGCAATTACATTTAAATATTTGGTTTTACGTCAAAAAATATGTATGTATCTATGGCCTCGGTGGGCATTTGAAAACCACATTCCACAAAACCTCTCATTATGCCTATAACGGATACGTGGACGAAATATGAGAATACTTTTACTTTGAATAAGGAGCATAATATATGCCCGGTCCATTATTTATTGAGGAAAGAGTGAGACAGAAGGCTGTAAAATATCAGATGTCAAACTACCGTGGACACATACACGAAATAGCGGCCATTTTGTTTAATGACCGTATTTTTTGGAGATACGTGCTTAGCTTTATATCTTAAAATAAGCAAAATATGCTTGATCGTTAAAATTATATTACCCACCCCTACATAGTTTGACAATTTCAAACGTCAAAACTTCAAAGATCCTTATGTTACAAAAGTTCTTTTTACCACTTTTGTTAGACCTATACTAGAATACGGATATATTGTTTGGAATCCCCGCTACCAAGTTCATTCAGAGAGGATTGAATCAATTCAAAAACAATTCTTGCTTTTTGCGTGGCGTGACTTTAACTGGAATTCAGATTACAATCTCCCCCTTACACAAGTCGTCTAAAGCTCATAAATTTGCCTACGCTCGCAACTCGTAGAGAAACGCTAGGTACAATATTTATCGTAAAATTAATGACAGGCTTGATTAATAGCCCGGCCCTCTTGGCTGAGGTCAATTTTAATGTCCCCGCTCGAGTGTCAAGACACTTTCGACCTCTGTTTTTGAAGCCATGCAAAACTAATTTTGAACCAAACGAATCATTCCGTTGTTTATGTAAAGATTTTAATTCTCATTCCAGCACGTTTGATATATCGGACACGATTTTTACTATAAAGAAAACTACCATTTCCACTCTCAATAATTGCAATACTATCTTTAGCATATTCAATCAGCTGATCAGTGTTGCCGCAAAAAATTTTTAGTGGTAGCTAAATGCCTTTAAAAAAAGTGCTAAAAAAGAGCTAAAATAAGTCGTTGTGGCTAAAAATGGTAGCTAAAATTGTTTACTTAGATAAACATATATAAGTATACACGCAAACATTTTCAATAAGTAATGGTATATAAAAACAAATGAACTCTGGAAAAAAAGCTAATATTTTATCCAGCCAAACCCCTTTGTATAAAAGGGAAAATATACGACACCAGCTTGCTGGTTCCACCAAGTGACTGTACCATCAGGCTCGAAGCATATAACTTACCAGCATGCTGGTATAATATTTATTTAATTACAAATGAGGTCGAGGAAAGATCGAAATGTTTAGAGCCGAAAGTTCACATTTTTTCTAGCATTTTGTTAAACATTGTTTTTTTTTTTTTTATTCACAACTGCAATATCGTGAACTTAATCTTCCACAAACACGGCTTTGACTCAGATAGTGCAAGAAATTTCCGCCAAAATACTTTTTACTTAGAAAATTGAGCTAATTTTACCACTCACGACACCAGCATGCTGGCACAATCACACCACAAGAACATACACGGTCAATCGACTGGATGGTTCATTTAACAAAATTAGCATATTAAGGGCCGTAAACTTATCTATTTTAAACTATAGTTAAATCGTGAATAGATAAGTTAACAGCCCTAACACTTTTACAGTATGTATGTATAAAATGTATAAAAGCGTAAGGAACATACAATACACATATATGTTCATATATATATCAGTATTTCATGGTTTAAAAATTCATCTTCAAAAAATTTCAATTTGTCAATTTCAAAAAATCATTCATCAAATTAAAAACAAAATAAGCATATACAACTTTTTCATGCCAAGTATGAATCAATTCTCCAAAGGGCTAAAAAAAGGGCTAGGGGCAATTTTAAATTTATGTGGCCAAAAACACTATGTGGTAGCTAAATCTAGCCACCAAAGGGCTAAAACGGCAACACTGCAGCTGATGAATTTGATTCTGTAGCTGAATAGGTTTAGATCTCGACACTTAACAAACTCCTGTTTCCACTACTCGGCACCAAAAAAAACTAAAAAAAAAAAGGTTCCGTACGTCATGCGGACTGCGCCCCTCGTGTCGGTTGGATGGGAATGGGGGGTAAAAAGCCATTGGGATTATTTAATTACTTAATGACTTCTGGCACTGCCAGAATTAGAGATTAATAAATTAATCGGGCAAGCTGACTAATCGAAAGCTGATTAATTAATTAATCAAATAATATTTTTTGATTTACCAAAATGATAACTTTTCCGATTAATTACACATTTATTAATTGGAATATAATTAATTTTAATCGGTAAACAGATTAATCATAACCTGACTAACCAGAAGTCTGAGTAATTGCTTTTTGTTTTGTTTTATATAAATAGAGAAAAGAATTTATACATACATATATACATACATATGTGCATATCGAGCCCTAACCGCCAAAATAACGTAAGCGACATTTTTTTCAAAATTTTCTTTTTGATGCAGAAATATTCCTAGAGCATCTAGATACATTTCTGCATCAAAAAGAAAATTTTGAAAAAAATGTCGCTTACGTTATTTTGGCGGTTAGGGCTCGATATGACCCAAATAAAAAGTGCTATTTTTCTTTAGTTTCTTTAATATTTATTATTTTTATGAAGGTATAACTGATTATTGACAGATTAAAAGCTATGTACATGAAAACAGTACAATGCACAGCATGTAGTCTGAGTGCTGTTTTCGCGTGCATTGTTTTGTGCTTGGTTCCCACAGTGACACTTTCGGTTTGTCTCATAAGCAATATTTCATTGGCTCAAAATTGTGAATAAAATGGTAGGCTAGTTAATATAATCTTATAAGATTTAGGTTATATTTTATATTTTTTTTATCTTTATCCCTACCTCTGCCCTTTTTATTCTAATATCGATAAAAGCGACTACAAAATTTATAAAGATATCGATAACAAAATCAATAAAATATCGATAACAAAACCTATAAAAATTTCGATAACAAAATCAATAAAATATCGATAATGGAATCGATAAATTACCGTTATTAAAATCGATAACAAAATCGAAAAAAATCGACTTTCGAAAATAATTTTCATAGGCGGCGGGTACAGAAGTGATCAAATGGCTGGCTTGAATAGGCAGTGTGGATTAAACGAAGCTTAACGATTTTTCTGTCAACTAACCCTGACCATTTAGAAATAAAGATCATGGTCAAAGCAAACTTTATGGCACTCTCCCTTAATCGCAAGTTCAGGCTTCTGGATTTCTGAAGCGTATTCCAAGCAGATGTGGCCGCTACACGGTGGGAGAAATGGCCATTCTGGCGGCGCTTTATTAATAACTTCGAAAAAAAAAACAAATTTTTTGGTGTAATATTTTTTTGTATATTTTTGTATTTATATGTTTTGAGGGATCAATAACATTAGAAAATACGTGAGTTTCGATAACCAAAAACACTTTTTGGTTCGTACTGGTTTACTGTGTCAAACTAAAAAAAGGGTGCGTTTTGACTCTGGCATTGTACCTAGAAAACGCAAAAAATCAAAAAATTGCGAAAACTTGCATAGACAATAGATTATACTACAAAACAAACAAAACGCTGGGGCAAATCCTGTCGAATCCAGCCAACTTTTATTTCACAGAAGATCGGGTTGTACATGCTAAAACACTTTATCAGAAAGGACATTTTCTACCACGACTAAGCACTAAAACATATAAACACAGGCCACAAATATATATTTTTTTTATTTAACACATACCTAATAATTTCAACAAACCTTGCCCTTGCTGAAACATATGCTAAGTTTGACCGGTCACAGCTGGGCAAATACTGGAAGCAAAAGCAAACAAAACAAGTAAAAAAGCCGGAGTTCGGGCGGAGCGAACATTAGATACCCGGCGAAAGTATTTAAATTTTTCTAAATTCCATAATAATGTTACTTATTTGCAAGGGAATGTTGTTAGTAAATACTTATAAATTTTGAGTAAATTAGCGTCCATAAATTTCGAAATATCGAAGTTTCAAGCATTTCTTAAATTTACCGTTATATGAAATGTGGGCGTAATTTTAGTCCGATTTCAATAATTTTCAACGCTTTGCTTTTATGTGGCAAGCACAATAATCATACCGAGCTTGGTACAAATTGGTAGAACGATTACCGAGATACATATATGTGATCATAAGTGGGCGGTGCCACGCCTATTTTCCAAAATTTTATCATAAACGTATTTCTTGGTAAAGAATTGTTGCAAGCATCAATTTTGAATAAATTAGCTTTAATATTTACTGATTTATCGAGGATTTCGTATTTCTCTAAATTACCGTTATATGGGATGTGGGCGTGGTTATTGTCCGCATTTGCCGTTTGGTATGTTTTGTCAGGGCCAACAGCTGTGCCAAATTTGGTGGAAATTGGTTGAGCGGTTCCCAAGATATACACATAGTGGGCGTGGCTACGCCCATTTTCCAAAAATTTATAATATTCTTATTTTTCGTCTAAAAATCATTGTAAATATCAATTTTGAGCGAATAACGTTCAGTATTTACTAAAATATCGAAGCTTTCGTATTTCTGAAAACTATCGTTATATAAGAGGTAGGCGTGGTTATTATCCAATTTTGCCCATTTTCAATACCATTCGTCCTACGCTCAAAAGAAGTGTACGTACCAAGTTTTGTAAAGATATCTCAATTTTTACTCGAGTTATCGTGTGCACAAACGGACAGGCGGACAGACCGCTTAATCCAATTCTTTTTTCATTCTGATCATTTATGTATACATATATATATCTATCTGGATTCGTTTTGCCCTTTTACAAACAACAGTTATGTGAAGATAGTTATAATACCCTTGTGTACAAGTGCCCTCGGGTATAAAAATAAGATTAAGAATAAGTGTACAAATACGATTAAGATTAGGATTAAGATTAAGATCAAGATCAAGATCAAGACTAAGATTAAAATTAATATTAAGATTAAGTTTAAGACTAAGATTGGGATTAAGATTAAGGTTACGGTTAAGGTTAAGTTTAAAACTTACATTAAAACTAAGATTAAGATCAAAATTAAGATTAAAATTGAGATTAAAATTAGGATTATAATTAGGATTAGGATTAAGGTTAAGATTAAGATTAAGAAAAAGATTAAGATTTAGATTTAAATTAAGATGAAGCCTAAGTTTAAAAGCATGTTCCCACATAAATATAATCTCATTTGTTAATCATCCCGTTTACATTGTCAAACGTGGGATTGAATCAAATGTCAAATTTATTGCTTTTTTCACAACTCAAGCAAAAGTTCAATTTGTCCTCCATGCCACAGTGATCACTTTTTTCTGCACAATTAGGGAATTTATATATATTGTAACTCAATATTTTATAAAAATACTTTTGCAGAACTCTGTTCTATTTTTGCTTACTTTCATATTTGACATTTCTCCTATTGTCCGCAAAAATAATTGATACAACTAAATAGGTTGAGATTATTTTAGAATACAGATTAACAGGTATGTATTTTGTATGGCTAATAAGTTATTTTAATTACAGAGTTGGGCTCAAAAATGGGGAAAATTTCTACGTTTGAAAACGTAATTCAAAAACTAATCTAGGCATTAAATGGCAAAAATGACAAATGACAAAGTCGGTCATTAAAAAATAATCGTGTCATTACATTAAAAAAATAATCATTAAGATCATTTCCACATGGCATTTTTTTTAAATGGCAGACATTTTTTGTCATTTCAATGCCAAGTGGAAATTCGGCATAAGTTTAAGATTAAGACAACTCTTCGTTATTATGCAGAAAAGTACTTATATTATGTCGTGAGTTATACGGGTAATAGGAGGAAGTTTCATTTGAGTCGCCCATGGCATCCACGCAACACTTTTTTTTTTTTTGAATTAATTTTCAAATTCAATGGCTTAAAATTAATATTCAAATTCAATAGCAATCACAAAAATTTACCAAAGTCAAAAATACCCTTAGTGCGCTCCCGCTCTGTGCTCACAGACAAACATCCAATAACAGAAATATTCTCGAACATAGGGACACGATATCGAATCAATAGTATCGATATAGTACTCATTTGAATTATCGCTGTAAAAATATCGGGCACCCATTAATATCGTGATAAAAAGACGCGATATTCCAAATATCGATACCAAATTCAAAAAATTAAATCTGAATATTGGTCTCATTTTTTTCTAATAAAGATGGAACAATTTTGCACTTTAATAAGTGTTTGCTTATGTAGAGGTAAGTGTGTTACTTGACATCACCGAAGGCATCGGTTGAAATCCCACCACATGCCAACTTAAATAAGATAAGATAGTACACATTTGTGCTCTTTAAGGCCAAAAATATATCCATGTTGCTTTACATATAAGTTCCAAAGTATAGACATTTTTATGGGCGTTTCCAGGGGAAGGTCATGGCACGTCATTGACTTGCGGAAAATGGAACAACTAGGTAGCGCTGAAGTCAAAATAAAAAATATATTCGATGTGAAATTCATGTTTTATTTGCGTTAAAAATTAGTTTAATAACAATATTAACAAAAAAAAGTTTAAATGGAAATTTTCGTAACGTAACGTCATGTAACATCACGTCAGATACTAAGGCTGATAAAAAAGCAGGAAAGATTTGTACATTTTGGAACTTGGAAAATTAACTCTGAATATTTAAAATATTAACAAAAAAGAAACTATACACATAGTCTTGCCCGATTCCCAGAGTTTTAAATGTTGACGTTTTAAATTTATATTTTTAACATTTCATCACGCCACGCGAGATTGAAAATGCCCATATGCGCTTTTCCTTAAGCACATCAAAAAGAATTTAATAAAAGAAAATTATTTTTTATATAATGTACATGTACATTTACGATTCGATACGATACAAGGGTTCTGGTATTCGATTCCAAAAAATATCGTTTGAAAACTATCGAGTAAAAAGTATCGATATCGAATAGCAAAAATATCGATATTGTATCGAAATGCATGTCCCTGCTCGAGCACATTAGATCGATTTCCAACAAGGTATTTTCCATAAAATTTTTCTTGATCTATTCCTATCATCATGAAAAAGAGAAATGAAGGTTCTTGAAGGTTCGCTCTCTACGAAACGATGCTTCAAAAGTGCTCGAATATTTTATGTATAATATATGTATCTATTTATATATGTTTATGCATAGATGTGTAAACTTCGGAACATTAAACACTTTCAAATTAGATTGCTTTTTCCATTATTCGTTCTTTTTATACATATATACTAGGGCTGTGCGATTAATTGATTACTCAAAATTTTAATTAATCATAAAGTAAATAACTCAATTATTCGATTAATTGGAAATTATGATTACTCAAAAGTTCAGTTACTCGAGTAATCAAGAGTTTTGATTAACCAAAAACAAAAATATTTGAGTAATTTGCTTTATGATTAATCAACATTTCGAGTAAAATGAGTAATCAACATTTCAACTCTTTACATATGTATAAAGTAGTTAAAGTTCCTTGATACTTTGAAAACAACGTTTCTGTTTTCAAAAATGAAAGCAAACAATTTTTTTCATATACAGAATGTAAAAAAGAAAATTAGCATTTTCCAAAGCAAACTCTGTTAACGAGCAAAATTATTTTTTTTAAGTAATCATATTTCAAGTAACTCGATTAATCATCGTTTTGAGTAATCAAAATCTTGATTACTCGAGTAATTGATTAACCGAATAATTGATTAACCAACTTGCTCGAGTAATCGAATAATCGCACAGCCCTAATATATACTATATGCCATTATTTTTTCTTTACTCTTTTCCACTTTTTATTTCCTATTGCCATCTCTTTACTATTTCGCATTTTCATTGTTCATTATCTGCTATGCTTCCTAACTAAATATCAATTTGTTGTGTTAGTATTTTCGAATTTACTTCGGGTTGTGTTTACATATGCATATCGGCAGCGTGTCTTCGAAAACGCACGCGCACTTCGTTGCAGAAATTTTATGGATTTTTTTCGAATATTCACCGCTTTTATTTTGATTACAAAATTCGTAATAGCAAGCTGTAGAAGTCATTGACTTCGAGAGTTTGTAAACAAAAATAAAATTGTTTAAATGAATGCATCCATACATATGCACATACATATGTACATAATACATAAATCCATCTCGAAGGCTACGCGCTCACTCTTTCTCGTGAACTCTTCAGCCGGCTGGCTGCGTCTGAAACCAATAATTTTTTTTTTTTTGACTAATCATTGTTTCTTATCCATTTATTTCTTAAACTTTTTACTTATTTTAGTTACACTTTGCTTGCTCTTTTTCTCTCTTCCGCAGACATTGTTGAGGTGATTTGTAATACCACCGGCATTCCGCATTTACAATTCGACTGGCATGCCAACGAAGCCTATGGCGGTCATAGTCGCAATCACAAACTGACAGTGAATGTAGCACCTACAGAGCAAATGCTTTCTTGCGCATTTTTGGATATTATGCGCATGAAGCAACTGGATTGGAAATCGTTTACGATCGTCTATGAGAATAGTCGAAGTGAGTAGCATTAATTTCAAGACTCAATAAATGAAATGAAATGAAATGAGAGATTTTACTAAACAAAAAACACAACTGTTCCTTTTTATACAGAACAAGAAAATATCTAAAAAGTAAATATTTTTCTAGGTCTGGCTCGCATGCAACGCTTATTCGGCTGGCGTCAATTGCACAAAGCTGGCATAAAATTATGGCATTTCAATCGGGGCGATGACTATCGTGTAATCTGGAAGCTTATTAGTAATTCACGCGAAAAATATGTGGTATTGGACTGTCCGTCGGATATAATCACCGAAGTGCTGAATGCGTCCATATATTTCAATATGACCGGACAGTTTAATGTAAGTAATTTGATATTTTATAGCAGCTTTATAAAAAAAATGTTCCTTATTATAGCACTGGTTTCTTACAAGTTTGGATACGCACACAAGTAATATACGCTCCTTGTACTCTCGTAACTTCGTCGCCAATATGATCGCTGTGCGCGTGCGCCCCTACATGCCTCCACCGGTGCATGATGAGGCAGATGTTTTCGAAAACGAACAGGAGGATCAGGTAAAAATTTAATAAAGGTTTTTTCCATGCTAAATAGCTTGCTGTGAACTCCTTATTAGAATAGACAGACGGCAACGTTGACCCAGATTAACGGCACAGTTGATCTGACCAAACTTGCACTCTGCCTTCGTAGGGCTCTGATTTCAAACGAAAGAGCGCCAGAGATATGCATAGATATGCCCTTCCATCCCATGTATACATAATTCAGATTTCTGCGCAAGTTGACAATCTCCTTCAGTACATTGTGGTGTTGCTCTCACTACTACTATGGGTGATAGCGAGGAACCGCATACTGCAAGATCTCAAAAGAGGTGGCGTCAAAGTTGTGGCGTACGCGGGTGATGTTTTAATAGCAGCTACAGGTCCGTTCCTTTGAACCATTAGCGATATACTTGAAAGAACCTTGGGAAGGCTATACGCCTGGGTTGCGAGAATCGGCCTTAATGAGAATCCAGCCAAGGCACAACAGCGCAAGGTATCTTGGAGTCGTGCTGGATAGCAAACAGAAGGCCTACATATCATTACACATACATGAGAATCTTCAGCAGAAACTGGGGACTGAAACTTAATCTTGTGATGCGAATGTATACCGCCATCATAAGACGAATCCTAACATACAGTGCTTTGGTCTGGTGGTCCGAACTAAGCAAACAATATCATGTCAGCAAATTAAGAAGCATGCAAAGGGCAGCAAACACAGGAGTAACAGGTGCACTAAGATCCTACCCGACGAAAGCGCTAAATGTTATCCTAAATCTAATCCCTATTGATCTTCGCCTGAAAAAAGTGGTTAGGAAATCGGTGGTCAGACTAAGAGAGTCTTGCCTTTGGGGGACTACACACTTCGGACATGGGTTGATCATGTATGAAATGAATTAAGTAGGACGACAGACAATATTCTAGGCTAGTTGGACTTCAGCTGCAACGTGCAGATATGATTTCCATCCAGAAAAGACTGGAGAAGAGACCGAGTGGGCGGCCGAGTGGCTATATCGCTATACACCGACGGATACAAGACGGATTGCGGTGTGGGAGCTGGAGTCTACTACGAGGAACTCGATGTTCCTCGATTGGAAAAAGCAGAAGTTGTAGAGAACTTAGAAGCCTGTAAAATCCTAGGCAATTGAGTCGCGTATAAGAGTAAAGTAACAATATGTGCTGTGGCTAGGCGGCACCGGTGACCAAATGTAACCTAGCTAGGGAAAGCAAAGCTCTCTGAACTCAGTGTCTTAGTCAACTACCGTCTGGAGCCGGTTTGAATGAATACGAAGCGGTGGAACTATGTTATCCTCTTGGAATAGTCTAAAGGGAGATTACTTTGCATTTCCTTGAAGTGACTAGACGCAGGTGGTCAGTTATACAGACATTTAAGACATCGGGAAAACAATGACCTGACTACAACAGGACAAATACAATGAACCTGCTTAACAGATGAAACCCAAAGGTGTTCAGGCAAATATGCGGCAAAAGGCCAAAGCAAAATAAAGCCTTTCATGGACACAACGACGTCCATCCTCATTTATGATAGCGAAATATGGGCAGACGCGCGAAGAGCTGAAAAGAGAAGGAAAGTACTGCCCGCCGTACAAAGAACAACTGCTTTTAGGGTGGCCTCAGCATACCGGAAAGTCTCAGAGGCTGCAATCCAAGAGATAAGTGGTACATTGCCTATATATTTGGCAGCAAAGAAGTGGCAAATGAAGTGGAACCTACAACCGGCCACAAACACAGGGGAAACATCGCGAGAAATATAAACGCAAACTCAATCACTATGGCAGACGCAATGGAGCGAAGAGAAGCAAGGCAGATGGAATGCAAGACTCATTCTAGAAATAAAAAAATGGATGTCATGTGGCCACGGCTATTTTCCGAATCCTGCTAGCAACAAAACATTCGGTCTAAGTTAGTTTAGATTTTAGAAGGTGTTGCGTGAAAAAAATTTTGAATGATCTCTGCCTTTGCTAATTACATAGTCTCTAAAAGCTATCTAAGTAATGCACACTATAGAAGTTTTGGCCTCTGGCTTAGCTAGTTAAAAGTCTTAATTTTCCTCTGGGACCCAATTTAAACATTTAACAATTTTTTGGATATCTATTTCTAAAGTTATTTCTTGTCTTTGTATTTGACTCACAGATAATTACCATTCGCAGTAAATTACTCTACGATGCTATTGTATTATATTTCAATGCTTTACGACGCCAAATTCGAAACTTACACTACCAAGCGCCTAAAGTGCGCTGTCATCGAGGGTATTGGCGTACAGGCTTGGAGCTTTTGGATCAGATGAAACTTGTGAGTAACAAAATTTTGAAAACTGCTAAACTTCCACTTGACTTTGCAAAAGTTTCATTGTGAGCTTTGGTGTCGCTCTAACAGTTCTACGCCAGGTGAAAGCTCTAAAAACTTTTTTTAGCTTTGAACTTGCTATTCTTTGAAGTTTTTAAATCAATATTGCCGTACGTTCTTATAGCTGACATCTCGTAATGTAACGCCACCCTATAAGACACAAAAAATGCAGTTAAACAAATATGGTGAACGTGAAGAGTTTAATTTGGAAATTTACAATCCAATGGTGGAACGTATTACACATATTTGGAATAAAAATAAAAACCTAGTTGCTTTCGAAGATTTGGTAGAAGCAAAAGAAATGAAGAAACAAAAATACAATGAGGTAGAAGATTTTACGCCCAAACGTGTGAAGTATACAGTAGCGACACGTATCGGAGAACCTTACTTTATGTGGCGGTGAGTGAAAGCTTTATTGATTAAACATGAGGCGTGGTAAAATTTGGAAGGGTGGAAGCTTGAAACGTATTTTATCCATTTTTGTACAGTCAAGAACCGGAGGGTGTTCACTATGAGGGCAATGAACGCTTTGAGGGCTACGCTGTGGATCTAATTTACAGTCTGGCACAGCAGTGCAAGTTCGATTTTGTCTTTGAGCCAGTGCCAGATAATAATTATGGCAGTTACGATCCGATAACTGATGAGTGGAATGGCATTATACGGCAATTGATTGACAATGTGAGTATACATGTGTCCTTACGATTAAGAAGAAAATACTACAACCAGTTCTTAAATTCTTTAATCTTGCTTCTCTAGAATGCACAAATTGGCATTTGCGACTTAACTATCACGCAGGCGCGTCGAAGTGTGGTGGATTTTACGGTGCCTTTCATGCAACTTGGTGTTAGTATTCTATTCTACAGAGAACCACCACCACCAAAGAATCTTTTCGGCTTTCTTTCCCCATATTCTTTGGATGTTTGGATCTATCTGTTGGTGGCTATTATGATAACGGCGTTGGTTTTGGTAGTGGTGGGTCGGTAAGTGTGGTGAATATCTGAGAAAGGAATGAATAATTCGAAACATTTTCATCTTCAATTTCTTCGCAGCGTCTCACAACTCGACTGGATAAGCCCAATTCCACATGATCCTGATCCCGCTGAAGTGGAGAATATTTGGAATTTATCTAATTCGCTCTGGTTGAATATTGGTTCGATTCTGAATCAGGGCTGTGATATACTGCCGAAGTGAGTTAGTGAGTTGTATGCTTGGTATTCCTGTACTTGAATACTTGAAATTGAAAACTTTTTTGTGATTGGAAGAGTGGACATAATTTATTTGTAATTAAAAGAGTGGACATATATTTTTTGTGAAATAGCAAATTGACATTAATTGCAGATAATTTAAGAATTGGCCATACAATTTTTGGTAATTAAAAAATTGGACATACATTCGTGCAAAATAAAAATTGGGCATAGATTTTTGTAAAATAAAAATTGGAAACTTTTTAGGTACTCTAAAAATTAGACATCACTTTTTGGTAATTTTAAAACTGAACATGAATTTTTGATAATTTAGAAACTGACATAATTTTTGGGTTTTTAAAAATTGAATATAAAATGTTTTTGTAATTAAAAAACTCTACATAAATTATTGTATATTTTTGGTCATTTAAAACTGGAAATAATATTTTATTTTTTAATTGGTCAGAATTTTTGGCAATCTGAGAGGTATTTTTGTTTAGTTATTTAATAATTGGACCAATATTTTTTAAAGTAAAAACTGGCATTATTTTAAGGTTATCTACTGAACATAATATTGGTCATATTAAAACACGAAATAATTTTTTGGTTTTTAAAAATTCGACATAAAATATTTGGAAAATAAAAAAATTTTAAACATTTTTGAAAAAGATGGACATAATCCTTAGGTAATCAAAATGTTTAGTCATTGAAAACCCGATTTTTTTTGTTTTCAAAAATACGACATCCAATTTTGGTAATTAAAATTATTGTAAATTTTATTGACGCAATTTTTAGGCAGCTTAAATAGCACACATAAGTTTTTGGTCATATAAAAATTTGAAATAATTTTTTGGTTTTTAAAAATCGGGCATAAAGGTTTTGGGAACTACATATATTGTCAATTTTTTATACGTTATTTTTAGACAATTTAAATAGTACACATACATTTTTGGTAGTTTAAAAACTGGAAATAGTTTTGTGGTTTTCAAAAATTGGACATCAAGTGGCTAGAAATCTGAGAAGGATAACATCTTTTGTTATTTTAAATTTGGACATAAATTTTTGGCAAGAAAAACTGAACATAATTTTAAGGTAATATAAAAAGTGGACATACCTTTTTTGGAAGTTTTCAACCAGGAAATAATTTTTGGTTTTTAGATATTAGACATAAAATTTTTGGCTATTAAAAATTGGACATAATATTCTTAAATTTTAAAACTGTACATGCGTTTTTTTTTGATATAAAGACTTATTTGTTTTTGTTGTTGAATATAATATATAAACTTAAGATAATTTTTTGGTATTTTAAAAGCTGGTCATACATTACTGATAAAGTACTTTTGTAATTTAAAAACCATATAAAACTTTTAATCAGTTAAAACTTTGGACATATATGTTTAATAATGTAAAACTTGAATTTGTGGATAGTTTGATTATGTGGCATTTGGTGAATACATTTTTGATCTTTTAAAAATTTGACATCATTTTTTGGTAATTCGGACATAAATTGTTAGTTGGACAAAAATGTTTGGTAATGCCAAACTGGACATTTAAAAACGATGCATACATTTTCAGGAATATGAAAACTGGACATTCATTTTTTGGTAATTTTAAACCTGGACATAAATTACTGATTATTTTAAAACTGGAAATTAATTTATGATCATTAATATTTAAGAATTCGAATCAGACCATATGAAAGTGGGACATAAAATTAATGTCACACAAATTAATGGACATAAATTTTGTGGTATTTTTATTGAACTTTTCAATGTTACTTTTATTTATATCTAGTCTCCTAATTAGTAAAAAATTATGTCCACTTTTGACCACACTAAAAGATTGTCTCTACTTTAACTTTCAAGTGATCATTCTTTTTCTTATATATATATTTTTTTTTCAATCTCTCACACACTTCAGAGGTCCCGCAATGCGTTTGTTCACCGCATTTTGGTGGATCTTCTCACTTCTACTCTCTCAGACTTATATCGCCAAATTGGCGGCCTTCATTACTGCTTCCAAAATGGAAAGTTCCATAACGAATTTACATGGTCTCATCGATCAGAATAAGATACAGTTTGGCATGCTAAAGGGTGGTAGCACATCGTTTTTATTCTCGGAATCGAATGAATCTGAATATCGGCTGGCTTGGAACAAGATGGTTGCCATGAAACCAGATGCCTTCACGTCGAATAACAGAGAGGGTGTGGATCGTGTGAAACGTAGTCGTGGCCGTTATGCGTACCTCTTGGAGACAACCACGCTACAATACTACCTGAATCTAAATTGTGAATTGAAACAGATTGGCGAACCATTTAATGAAAAGCATTACGGCATTGCGGTGCCGTTGAGTAAGTGAAGGGTTAAACTCATTATTTTGAAAAAAGAGTTGAATATACCTACCTATCTCACTCTAATTATTTCTCTCCTCTACACTTCTCTTCCCTCACTTTTGCGCTCTCCAAAAAAGATGCGCCCTTTCGCTCTAACCTTAGTGTGGGCATTTTGAAACTCAGCGAGAAGGGCGAATTGTATAAAATGAAACGTAAATGGTTTACCACAAACGAGACGAACTGCGATGTTGATTTGGACGAAGACGCTGATAATGGCCAGTACACAATGGAATCGGTGGGTGGTTTATTTATAGTTCTAATCGGTGGCATACTGGTTTCCATATTAATTGGCATATTCGAGTTCCTTTGGAACGTTGAGCAGATTTCAGTGAAAGAAAAGGTACTACTTAAGTTATTTGCTTAAATTTGTAGTATAAATATGTACTCAGTGTTAAAATATTTTCATTACAGCTACCAACAATGGTCATTTTCAAGGCTGAGCTGAAGTTCTTCCTACGCTTCTGGCAGACACGCAAGCCTTTGCGCACTTATGCAGAGAGTCGTGGCTCAACATCGACTGGTTACTCATCTTTTGAGCAAACTGCAAGTACTTCGACTGCCAAGAAGAAAAGGAAGAAGAAATCGAAGAAAATTCACGAGCAATGAGCGGGGCTGGCGGGGGTTCGAGGTGGGGGTTTGTTGGATAGTTATTGCTTAAATAAATAAATTTTTGAATAAATACAAAAATCTACAGCTGGCGAAGTGATTTATTGGAAATGTCAAACATTTCTCAAGGTCTCAGGCATTTGTGGTCCCGAAAGCATTTTGTATTTAGGGTAGGTCTTCTTCGAGACTTTAAATTGCTGAAAGGATGGCGGTAGAGCATCTTAGGCATACGATGATCATCAGTTATTCGGCTCGTTCGAAAGAGCACTCGACTTTTAAATAGAGCTGGTACCAGTTTGTGGCTTGGTTATACAAACTTACATATCGCCTCTATTCCTTACAATGTTTTTCTGGAACACTCAAAAATTAGAGTTCGGTATTATCGCTTACCGTATATTCGGCTAGTTGTTAGTGGTATATGTTGCCATCAGTTCCGACGGCTCTGGATCTGACCTATTCAAAGCCGGCGGCGAAGAGCTAGCAAGGCACATGTACCAGCTGTTAAGTAGAATTTGGTCTGCTAATTACATGTCCGAAGATTGCAGTCTCGGTGTAATTTGCCGGCAAGGAGGATACTACCGCTTGCGTTAACTATCGCGGAATAAACTGTCTGAAGCTTGACGGAAGGGTTAGTGCAAAAGTCTTTTTCAAGGAGCTCTTCATCAGCCATAAATTTAGGCTTCCAGATCAGGCGGAGGTTGCTGCTATTATGGAAGCAATCGATTGTCTGCTGTTAGGCGCGATGACGGTAAGGCAAGTTCATATCTACTCGAACAGTCAGGCGGCAATCAGGGCACTGGGCTAACTTACGGTATGCTCGGAGCTTGTAGAGGAATGCCTTAATTCGCTTCCGATAGCGTCGGAATATTACTTGGTCAGACTTGTTTGGGTGCCACGCCATAGAGTTAACGCAGGAAATTGTGCGGCTGATGAACTGGCCAGAGGCGGTAGCCTTGAGGAATGATCGCTTAGAAGAGAGATGGTGGGAGTCCTCTTGACCACTTGTGGACTTCTTTTGGAAAGATGGGTCTCGGGTCAACTCAGCGAACGCTGGAGGAAAACAAAGACAGGTGCTACGGCGAGATATTTCTGGCCGGGGATGGACCGTGGGCTGTCTAGGGATCTCTTTAAGCTCGCGAAGTCAGATATCTCGATTCTACTGAGTCAAATGATAGGCCATTGTTGTTTCGGGGTTCATGCAGTGAGATAATAATATTTTAGACATACAGCCGTATTCTAAGAAAGTCACCTCAAAGCTTGCCGCTCAAAAAATATGCCGCTACAATTCAATTTTTTAAATTTTTGTGCATTTTTCTAGCACTCAAAATCGAATTTTTTGTGACACATTTCTCGGCGCACTTGAAATCACAACAGTGATGAGCTAAGTTTTGTGGCTCTGTTAGAATAGAGGGGTTAATGTCAACTTAAACCTCTCCCGTTCGCCATATTCTTCAAAAATATTTTATGAAATTTGTTAATTAAATGGATCTCGAATTTGAAATTTGTAAAAAGGCGGCAATCCTAACAAAAACAAAATTTCGAAACTAGACTGCTTTACATCTCTCTTGCGATAGATTTATTAAAATAAATATATATGTATATTTTTTCTAGTTTGTTAAATTAATTTTGAATTTATAAACAAGTGGCAACACTAACCGAAAACAGTTCTGAAATAAATCTGTCTTAGCCGTATTTCGTTTAACAACCTATCAAACATGTTTCATTTAGCTTGTTAGTTAAATTAATTTTGAATTTATAAACAGGTGGCAATGTTCTTCAAAAATATTTTTAAATAATGCATTTTTAAGTATATCTCGTTTGGTAAAAGTTTTAAAATATTTGATTTAACTTGTTAATCAAACTGATTTTAAATTTTTGCGCAGGTGGCAACCCTCTTTATAAATAATTTCTAAACAAATCATTTTTAAACCCCTTTCATTTGACACCCAGATTGTTGTAATATTTCATTTAACATTTTAAATAATTGATTTAAACTTTTGAAGAAGGTGGCAACTCTCTTACCCAAAAAAAAAAATCTCATGCGTTAATTCAGATAATACCTTCCTTATCATTGTTCTAAATGTCTTTGAAATGCGTCCGCCGTTTTAGCGTGAAAGAGCAAAAAACATTTTCGCCCTCTTTCTATGTGTGATAGATTTTCTGTATGTGTGTGTAGAGCTGAACCAGGAATTCCAATCTATGATCTTCTAATAAAATGAAAACTTTAAGTAAACTTTCCTTCCTGTATAACAATCTTTCGAAATTAATTCAATAGAAAGCCTAAAGTAAGCCAATTAATTTCATTGAACTCTGTAGAAATATGTAAAAAAGAGCTCTTGAGTTAACCCAATGAGTAGCAAAATTGGCCACAAAATAAGACATCAGGTATTAGGAATCTTAAAAATGTGGGTAGAAAGCATTTAAATCACGTATCAGCAATGGCACAGCCAAAGTCCCAATCCCTCAAAATCCACCCTACTCACTGCTTCGACAATGATTAGCAGCTTAACAAGGATCTTTTTACAAACCATTGCACCCAACACGAGTGACGACCAGGAACGAGTACACAAACTCAAATGGCAGCTAATAAAAACTTCAAAAATCATAGCTGACCGACATAACAACAAAACTAACGAAATAAAAAGAAGAAACCATTAAAGGAAAAATAAAAAAGTAATGTAGGGAAAAAGCGAATGTAAAGTATTTGGATAAAAAGGACAAGCAAAAACCATTTGGCCCCAAAGTCATAAACACATTTTTGCTGCTCTTAACCATACATACATACATACATTTGTATGTGTGTGCAAATAAGCTTGTACAATGGTAATCACAAAAACAATTACAAACAAGAAGCGCACTGAAAGTGGCTTATACGCCATGGCATACCAGTCAGTGCTCAGTTATGTGGTGACCAGCGGCGGTAGCAGCAGCCACTGGCTGACAAAAACCAAAATCAAAACCTGCACTGGACACTTGCAGAGAAGGAACGCTTTCGTTTGGCGTCAGGGTTGTAGGGTAGCCCCTTTGGATAACGCATTTTTCGCAAAAATGTCGAACAAAAAAAAAAAGGTCAAGTGTCTGCGGCTAAATTGGCCATTGCGGTGTGGATTGACTGATATGTGGATTATGCAAGAGTTAAGCTGCTTGCGGGATTTCACAGTTGGTACTCATAAAATTTGCTTTCCCTATTTGCTTATTCTCCTTTCTATGCACAAGTCGTTTTTCCTTTGTTGTTGTTGTTGTTGTTGGTTTTATTGCTTTCACAGATTTTTATTTCAATTGCCTTTTTTTTCGCTTGGATTAGTAAAGATTTGTTTTTGTTGAAATGCCAAATGGAGTGTCAATTGAATCGTATTTGGCATTTTGGCATTGAGTGGGTTAACTAAGCAAATGTCAAAAAGTCAGTCAAATCCCTACCAAACGGAGATGTGTGTATGTATGTTAGCTGGAAATGTGGGCGACTATTGGCAGAACTAGGAGCGTGACAACAAATAAAAGTGATTTATGTGGGAGAAGAAGAGATGGGGATGTATGAATCAGAAAATATTCATACATACATATACAATGAATTAATTAAAAAAGTATAATTTTTATGAGAGTGCTGAGGGGACTCTACAAGGTTGAGTTTCCTGTGGCTGTATGCTGGCTTAATCCTAGCACGGATCCCGGGCTGACACTTTATCGAATATTGTCGAAGACATGGATGATGATGAATAATTAGCTAACCTTTATCTTATAAATATATTTGAAATGTAATAGAATTACTTAATTCGAAACTGAACATACTCACTATCCTTATATATATATATGTTTAAAATTGTACTAGAATTCCTTTTGAACGTACTGAATTGTCAAATATGTATTTTTTCCGAATGTGAGCTCGGCACCCGTACACCGGTATGGGAGCACTCGCAATCGAATCGTCGACTAGACCAGTTTATTAAATTCAATTTAACCTACAGTCCACTATATTTTCCCATTTTTTTGAATAAACTCGGAATAATTTGTATTACCTTAAAATTTGCTTTACTTATTCAATTAAATATACTCAAACACACCCTTTTACGTTGCTAAAGAGCAACAAATATTTACTTATGGCTCCAAAACGGACACAGCGTCATAATCTGGTTTCTATATCGGATTCTAATTGGGATAGGCTTTACATTTCTCTTGGAGAATATGCCTCGTTATTCCCAACCGATATATTTGCAATCCTATAGGCCCATGACTACTTAGTAGAAAATAGCTGGCGATATTCCAAACTTACCAGTTGCGCTTAGATCATCTAAAAAATCTATACTTAGGATATTTCTGTATTTTCCTGCGTAGTGCAGATCAGGCTCTCTTTCGTCGTGGCAGTTCCTGCAGTAGTCATTGTGACTGACCACGAGACGTTCTGCATGCCTTCCTATCAGGGTATGTCCTGTGAGCAGGCCAATGGCCAGTGAAATATCGACTCTATTGAGAGTGAGAATTTCTGTCGATCTCCGTATATTCCATTTCGGCCATGTAAGCTTCATTGAATTGCAGTTTTCCGTGCGCTCCCATCTGGTGTCCGCTTCCATTAGTAAAAGCTTTGCAGGAACCCATTAGCGTACCTATCCTCTTCCAGGCTGGTGAAAGTGGAGTGGAAGTACCCCCTTTTGCAAGCTCGTCTGCCTTCTCATTTCATGGTATGTGACTGTGCCCCGGTACACACAACAAGTCAAGAGTCAAGCGCCATAAGGGCCGTCGGACTAACTGATTATATATATATTTTAGTAGTAGCGACAACACCTCATTTTAGGCTGTTTCGAGTAGACGCCTCCTACTACTCTGTTTTTTTTTTAGTTTGGAGCCATCCGTATAGAAACTTATGGCATCTTCAGATCCCGGAACTCCTTCGATCCTAGATTCTCTGCTATGCTATACCTATGCTATAACCTTTAGTAAAAGTGAGCATTGGTACACAATAGTCCATTGTGCTCGGTAGTTGCCGGTTGATAAAAATTGTAGTATGACCACGTCGAGCCGCATTCCAGCTTCTAAGCTTCTGTAGTCTTAGGGTACGTTCTCACAGAAAGCGGAGCCAAGCCGAGCGAATGAGTTCCGAGCAGAGTGAAGCTTTCAAATTGCTGTAGCTTTATGAAAGTGTTCATATTGCTGTATCTGCTTTTCAGAAGCGTTTTGGAACCGAAAGCAATGCAGTTTTTGATTTTGAGTTTTCCATTTAATTTCTTAGCTTCATGACGTTTCTGCAAACAAGATATCAAAATATTTAAAGAAGAACGAGTTTTTCAACTAATCTTTTGCAGCTGAGTCCATACGAAAAGCTCCGCTCCGCCTCGTTCAGTATGAACACTTGGATGTTCGCTTTGCTCGCCTTTCTTCGCTCGGCACCGATCGGCTTTCTGTGTGAACGCACGCTTAGGGCTACGTTTTAAACTTTAGCATTACATTTTTACTTTTCAGAGTGCTACTTCACTACTTCAACTAACACTTTAACAATAGGGGTATTCTCGAAGTCTGGCACGATGAACGGATTGCACGAAATGCAAAAATACTATTCAATATTTCGAAGAGTACGAGAGCACCCCATTGCAAAGTGGTAGCATGCATGGGTAGCAAGCAGCGAAATTATGTAGCAAATACAATAACAAAAGACAGCAAAAAAAAAAATTATGTGAGCGAGATGAGAGGAATGAGCGAAATATGTAGCAATTCCAACAACAAAACAACTAGCACAGGGTCGCATATATCTTGCTATGCTATTTTGCAAAATATATACATGGCTTTCGACGTTGCATGTTTTGCAGCGATAGGAAATATTGTTTCGCATGTATTTTGTTGTTGTGTGTTTGCAAGTTATGCAATCCTTGCAATCCGTGCTACGTGCAATGGCTTTGCAAGATTTGGAGAATACCCCTGATGATCATAGGAAAAGATGCAAAAGGTCGGGACCTGTCTTGGACATATTTCCATAACTGAAACATCATTTTAGCCAACCCAAGAGAATAACACTCCAAAATCAATACTTTATTTTTAAAATTATGGGAACGAATTGAGGACCAAATATCACTGTGCCTCGTTGCGGAAGGCTGTTTTGAGAGAAAGTGCTTGTTTATCGAGTGAGCAAAGTACTGGTATGCCTTTCGAGAGGTACGGGTTCGGGCAGCGATTTTTTTTCACTAAAATTGTTTTTTTAATTTAATATTTTTTTTTTATTATTAGATTTCACTGTCTTAAAAGGAGAAAGTTATACCTTTTAATTTAACTTTTAGAAACTTATTTTATTAAATCATTTATTTTTTATGACTTTATTGTTTTGAACAGAATTTTTTTTTTAATTTCATTAAATTTTTAGAAACGTATTTCTTCTATTTTAAATAGATATTTTTTTAATTATTTCAGTTAAATTTTTTGGTTTTAGTTTTTGTTGTATTAAAAAGAAAAATTTATTGGTTTATTCCATCTCTTTTTAGGATCTTATTTTGTTTATATTATTTTTGGTATTTCTTTAATTAAATTTTCTTATAATTGTTTCTTAAATCAAAAAATTATTTTTTTCATTAGATTTAATTTTTAAAAACCTAGTTACTATTTATTTCTTTTTATTTAATTTTTTGCTTTTTGTAATATAATTTTTAGATTTTGTTTTATAAAATGGATTTTTTTTTAATTTCATTTAATTTTTAAAAGTATTTTTATTTATTATATACTTTTTTTTAGATAGCATTGTGTTAAAAGCAAAAATATTTTTTTTTAAATTTCATTTAATTATAAACAGCATTTTTTTTTTGTTTTTGCTTAGTTAATTTTTCTTTTATTTATTGGTTTTTATTGTTTTAAAAGAAAAAATTATAAACTTTTCTAATTTAATTTAATTTTTAAAAAACATATTGTTAAAAGGTGAACAGCATAACGCTAAGACTTCCTCGTTAGCAGATCTTTGAATTAGTTTTTCGAAAGACAGTTTAAAGCTTTCAAGACAGTTGTCAGAATTGATGATTGTCTTATGAAAGATTTCTGTTTTTAAAATGACTCTGTAGACTTGAAAGTCAGTTGCCAGAATTGCTCAGTTAGTCACAAATTGGTCCGGCATCAGTGGAAAGACGCTGCACAGTGGTTCAAAACTGGCATTTACTGTTCATAATTTTTTTAAATGAAAGCCTATCAAATTTGGAAGCGTCCAGTTGAGCCTGATGTTGGAATTTTGATTTCCTTGTATAAAATTTTTTACTACAAAGTGCAGAAAAAGTTGCAATTTTGAAGAAAATTTACAAATTTACAAAATATATAACAAAGACTAGTTACACACAATTTTATTTAAAAATTTATCACATTTAAAATTTTTCCTTTTCCTCAATTGGCATTAAAATTTTTAATATAAACTTATAAAAATTCGAAAATCAAGTTCAAGTGGTATCTTGATAATTTTATAAGCTTTCATTTAAAACAAAACTTAATCAAATTGGTTAAAAAATTAAGGCTTCAGTGTATTATGAACATTAAATTTCAGTTTTGAAATCACTGTGCGCTGGTGCAGTCAATTGGCTATTTATCAGCATAAAATGATTAGCAGAGTGAACATCCAAGCCCAAACCAAAGCTCAAGGATTGCTTTTGGTTCGATCGAAACTAGTTGGGTAATGCGGACCTCTCTGTTTCGATTACCTTGCAGTACATCAAATTAGGCCGACTTGGGTTCCAAGGCATACGGCATAACCCATACGGTTAAATGGGAGGGTTAGGAGTTCGGTGGACGGCTACTGCACAGGGGTTCAAAGTAGGTTTTTAGGGCGAAAACCTTCTAGCTAGTAGTCGACTACGTGCAGAGAAAGGAGATTCTGTAACTGGCTAAGTGCCAACTGTCGCTCATGAGGTAGCCCTAAACGGTCACAGTTCATTAAGAGCCCAGGCGCTACGAATTGGTACCGTTTTGAACCACGAATCACCTCAGCGTTTCGTTTAAGCTACACTGCTTTTGCAAGATTTCATTCCCATGGAACTCCATGGCGTGCACGACAGCTGCTGCGGAATTTTTTTTTGAGGGCGATATAGCAAAATCCATAGAATTTTTTTTTTTTAAATTGAAGACGTCAGTATATTCCTATTTTCCTTAATCTTTAGCTTCCTGTACTACTGCCTGTGCACGATTGTACGATGAGCGGTGAAATCCTTTGCCCTTCTACTCTAATCGCTCTTCCCCATTTAACATTATGCTAATCATCCATTACCCTCACCGAAACCAAAACTAAAATATTTAATACTTTTTTATTATTCCACTCGTATTTTTGGTGGTAATTTAAAAGTGTATTTTAGCTTGAAAATAATTAACCCTTATTTGTCCATTTTATTGTTGCTGGCGCCATAAAACTGTCATCAAATTACCAACGTCCAGCAAAATGCTCGTAAAGACTATCAAACAACAGGAAGAACGCGGCAAAAGGACACTGCAAAATCAAATGCCTTAGAGCGGAAGTTATGCACATACCCGTACATACATACATATGCACGTATCTATATCTATTATACTTACTAGTGCTTTCATAGCATATTTGAGTTGCTTTAAAACGAGCAGCAACGGCTTACTGCAGCGTTTCACTACAAGTACGTCAAAGTTGGAGAAGGCAGCGGCAGGAGAGTTGGCATGCAAATATCCTAAGTTAAATATCTATAGATATGCATATGTGCATGTGTTGTTGTGCTACTCTCAAATAACCAACACACTGTGCCGGAAGTCGCCGAAAAAACGGCCGTATAAATTACCCGTACTAGGCTACTTTTATGCTCTTACCTACACCAGCACACGCACACACACACACACGTACTTTAGTACTTAGTCACATTCCAATGAATTCCCGCTTAGAATTCTACGTACATTAGCAACGTCAGCACCTTGCTTTGTATACCTAGTACACGAGTATGTAAGCCTTTAAACGTATTGTTGCGGCCTGCCAAGTTGCAAGTGTGTTCTCCTTTTGAAATGGTCAGCTCCTTTCAGTTTTGATTTGGCTGCTAAATAGCAAGCCGTTTGGCTGGCGGCTGTTTGTTTGCCTCCTCGTTTAAATGCCTCACCGGTTTACGGGTGCAACAAGGTCATAAACATTTTCAAGACATTAAGTACAATTGTTTAGACATTTTATTGCTTTTTTCTATTCTGCCTTCTGTATATTTGCCAGCCAGCCAACCAGCCAGCCAGCCAGTTAGCCGCAGGTGAGTGTGTAAGCCCTATGTGATCAAGCCTTTGGTGCTTAGCTTTGCTTTTGCTTTGGTTTGGCCTCAAGGCTGTGTTTAATGTGTTTTTTCCTTGGAAGTGACTGTTTTGTTGGTAGTCTAAAAATTCCGCAGAGGGAACACTCATACTTTCGAAGGTGATTCCGATCTCAAATAGCAAGGAAATTTAAAGTGAGTTCGAAGGTTTACACAACTTTAAGTCTGACCTCACGAATTTTGCTATCAAAGCGCCATAAGGAACAGTCCGAGCATTGTTCCTTCCTTAGCGTCTCAAACTAAATCGCTGCCAACTCACTACATCCTGCCGAAGACCTGGATTCACCAAAATCCACGCACTAAATTCCCCAGCCGCAGTGACTAAACTTAAGATAGAATCTCGTTCTTAGAGAGCTCAACGGCCTTCACGGATGGATCAAAGATGGAATGCGACTTTGGAGCAGGGGTTTTCATTGAGCAATATAACCTACATCTATCCTTCCCCCTGCTAGACCATTTCAGCATTTTCCAGGCAGAAACGTTCACAAGTAAGGAAGTAGTAAGGTAAGTCAGAGAATGCACCCGCGACAACGCAGCTGAATATCTTCTCAGATAGCCAATCGGCTAATGAGGCACTCTCTTCTACCTCTGTAGGATCTCAACTTGTGGATGACTGTAGAAGAGAGCTGACCTCCATTACTGCTCAGTATAAAATTATCTTAACATATGTGCCGGAGCATAGGGACATTTACGGAAACGAGGCAGCGGACAAAGTAGGGAGGTGCGGCTCGACATTGAATGTGTGCCACGCGGTGGATATTGGTGTCTCGCTCAGGGACATCAATTGCAAAATTTCCGAAATCTACCACTCGAAGGCTAGACAGAGAGAAGGCTAGACAGGGAGAAGACTAGATAGAGAGACGGCTGGGAGTATACCATCGTATAGGATTACTCGACAGTTTTGGGTGTGCTATGACCCACTTAAAACTAGAGCTCTTTTGGGAATGAACAAAGAATATACTTACAAACTTACGCCAGTCTAGACAGCGCACTAGGCTGTTGGGCAAAATTTGCTAATAATACTTATGTCACCAGGGTGTCAATCCATTTAAACCAACAAACAAAACAGAGTCTACAGGACTAAGTTACCACTGGATTGGGAGTTCAATTAATACCTCTCCGCAATGAAAGAGGCTGGTAGAAAATTCCGCACACGACGATAAACTGCTTTACGGACCGCCGACTTCGAAGGCGGCAATATTCAGGAGCAGCGGCAAAGCTGAGAAAGCTGAAGGCATAGACGGAACCTCAGACTCATCTGTAAAGCTAAGTATGGTAGACAGGAAAAACATTTCACGTAAACTTGTTGGATCATAAATAATGACACCTATGGAGAGATGACCACTGGCAAGCGGAAATCTGTAGAGAGGGAGCTATCCAGCTTTATGATCAGGCGAATGCATTCATTCGACGGTGTAGGCTGGTTTAATGGAGTCAAGCTCGTCAAATGTAATCACAGCAGGATGGCTAAGGAGAGCGAAGGTATGGTAAAGTCAGAGGACGCCCTGTGCTTGTTGCAGATACGAAACCTGAATAAGTATACCGACACGGAGTTTGGAAGGTGCCGAAGTGTGTGCTTGTTGCATCTACGAAACGCGAATATACCGGCACGAAAATTTGAAGATGAAGAGGCGGAGGACAGTCCTGTGCTTGTTGTAAGTTGTTGGAAGATACTGTAGGTCCTAGAGTATTCACATCTTGACTGACCGGTAAACAGTGAAGGAGGCAGCTAAAGACGACGACAAGGCTACAAAGAAACCTAAAACACAGTAAGTTGCGTTCAAACGAGCTCCTTCTAACGCTGGAGTAGGCCGGTAGGATTGTCCCTGGACATACTTCAACGAAATTCTGCCCAGAAAGTAAGATGGGAGCAGGTCACCTCAAAGCTGATATGGGATTGAATTAAGCTTATGAAAACACCTAGAATCACCGTATACAGAAGTACAAGCCGAGGGTTTTTAGCAAAATGTTAGTCAAAGAAGACCTGTATCCAAATAGAGGTTTGTTACAATAGATCCATTCTCGTTACAGTTGGCAAACGAGCTATACTTGTGTTGAGGAGAATATATATTCATCCGACATAATTTAACCCTTTTCTCACTGTAGAGGAGCTGGAGAAAGAGGCTGACAGGCGATTGTCTAAGCGGACCGAATTTTTTGATACTCCAGATCATTTGAGGATCCAGAGGTACCTGAATCTGATTATTAGGTGGCCTGCAAACTGAGGACTCAACATAAATCGTAGTGAGACAGGGCTCGTTTTGGTCAATAAGAGGTGCCAGATACAATACACGACTCTTCCTTCAATTGGAGGCGCCAGCCAAAAACTTTTCGGCAGAGTCATTACTTGGAAGCCTTACATTGAAAAAATATTGAAAAAGGCATCAATGGCTTTCTCTCTCCTACGCTATTTTTCGGGCTCTGTAAAGGCATTGTAAATGTCTTATGGAGTCCTCGTCGTGTCGAATGCTCTTTATAATGCCACTCTCAGGGGATATTCATGTTGACGCTGCAGGAAGTGCTTAAGTGACTCAGAATATGGACAAAGTAATATTCTTGGAGGCTCCGAATCTTAATAACACGGATAGCGCTTGGCTTGACTGACACCAATTAGTTATTTCGCCCTTTAAATCGCCTCTGGAGATGAGTGGTGGTTGGAAGAAGGCACTGGTAGTTGCCATTAAAGAATCAGTCGAGTAGCTGTTGGTTTGCGCGACGTCGACATGGAAAGTAAATATCTACCCTTATAGCTAAGGTAGTGTCTGACTTATTTGGGTCGATGGGTGATATTTCGGACGGAACACTGCATCCGACAGTATAGTCTTGGGATGGAGCCCTAAGATCCTAAGATGGCTATACATATACCTTGATAGTACAAACGATAGTAGCTTTATGGGACGGTATTAGGGTTTTAAGAACTGCTCTGAAATGGGTAAGATAACCGATCACCAGGCTACAACGACTGTCAGCATAACTGAAGCCATGAGCATATACCCGACGAAGGTGGATAGGTACAAACATGGAGAAGCAAGGGGTTTCGCTTCCGCCAGCAGCATTTTATGTAGATAACACATACCTTGGATAATCTTTGGGAAAGCGGTTACAACTTATGGCTCGAAAACTCCAGCGGGAATGGAGGCAACAATATTCAGACGAGGACCAAGATCTTTGTTCCCAAGAGGAAATATCCGATCATTTACGCCATCTATCTATGGACTGAGATGACTATAATTCCGAGTGATAGACAGGCCGCGCCAGTGCTCTTATATCCTATGAATTTAAGTAAGTATTAGTCCTTGAGCGCTGATGAACTTTCAATATCTATGTGTCTAGCTAAAAATGCTTACTTAAAGTATATGCCCCCTTCGCAAAAATTCAGCTTCAATAATGAATACTTCTAAAAAAATTAAGAGTTTCTCTTCTCCTTAATAAAAATCAAAATACTTGCTGAGATTGTTGTTGAAATTCTTAGGTAAATATAATTACTCAGCCAGCATTTCCTGTACACTCATAATGATTCGCCGTCATAATTTGTTTACTCACCGACGGCTATTGGCACAAAGTATTAGTTGCGCTAAAGTTTCGCTTCAAATAAATTGCTACGCCTAAAAGCATGCTTAAGTTTTTGGTAAATAATAAACAACGACTGTTGTTGATTTCGTTCGGTTATACTTTGGAGGTATCTAAGTACTAGTGAAATACTCAAAACAAAAATTCAACGATAAATAAAGTTATACTCAGCCGCGTAGACAAATTACTTATGAGTGCTGGCGATTATTTAGTGAAAGTTATGCAAAAATAATATTGGGTTGGGGTTGGACGCTGGTTTTGATTGGCGCAATGTAATTAGTAAAAAATAATTATGGGATAAAAAAACATTCTGCGTAGATCCAACGCCCGACGGAAGTCAAGCTTTCTTATTTCTATTTTAGTAATAGCTCACTACATTATATGAGTCTTTTTTTGCCAAAAAAATAACAAATTATACGAATCTTAACCTGAATCCTAATGTTAAGCATTGTCTTAGTATTACTATTAATCTAAATATAAATGTTAATCCTAATTTAAACCGCAATCTTAGTCTTAGTCTTTATCTCAATTTCCATCTTAACTTTAATCTAAATATTAACTTTAATTCGAATCTTAATCTTAATCCTAATCTTAATCTTAGTCTTTATTTTAATCTAAATTTTAATCTGAATTGTAATCTTAATCTTAATCTTTATCTTAATGTTAATTTTAGTGTCAGTCGTAATTTTAAACTTAATCATAATGTTAATTTTAATCTTGACTTTCATTTCAGTCTAAACAATAATCTTAGCATTAACATTAATTTTATTCTCAATCTTAATCTGAATTATAATCTTGATCTTAATCTCAATTCTCATTTTAATTTAAATCTTAATCTTAATCTTAATCCATTCTTAATCTTAATCCTAATCGTAATTTTAATTTTAATCTTAACCTTAATCTCAATCTTAATTTTAATCTCAATCTTAGTCTTAATATTAATCTTAAACTTAATTTTAATCTTAGTCTTAATCTTAAAATTAACCTTAATTTTAATCTTAACCTTTATCTTGATCTTAATCTTTATATTAATTTTAATCTTAGTCTTAATTTAAATCTGAATATTAATATTAATCTAATCTTAATCGTGATCTGAATGTTATTCTTTATTTTAGTCTCAATCTTAATCTTAATATTAATCTCAATCTAGCCTTAATCTTAACCGTCATCTTCTTCCAAATCTAAGCCTTAATCTTATTCGTAATCTTATCCTTAACCATCATCTTAATCTCAATCTTAATCGTTGTCTTAATTATTAATTTTAATGTTTACCTTAATCCTAACCTTAATCCAATTCTTTGTCTCAATTATAATTTTGATCTTAATCTTAATCTCAATCTTATTCTTAATCTTAATATTAATGTTAATTTAAAGCTTTATCTTTACCTTAATCTTAAAAAAAAGGTTGCTTTTCGCTTCATTGGCGTTAAGAAATACATCCCAACGATTTTGCTGCCTTTTCGTTACACTTCAAATATATGAAATACTCGTATTATGCAGCGGAGTTCATTGGCTGGGTTTTAAGAAAAAGGGGGTTTGTCAGTGATGGTTTATTAAACTTTTGAGCTAAATTTAAATTTTACAATTATTTAATTTTACATATTTTAGGCATTCCGAGTGCACCTGCATCGTGAAGTGAAACGAAGTGATTCCAGTTACGGCAATAGAAGTAATTCAGTCCGCAAAATTGATTTGAGATCGCAAAGCTTCCGGCCTAGATGGCATTCCGAACATTGCGCTGAAGGCTGCCATTATTGAAAACCGCCACTTGTTCGTGAGGGAAATACAGATGTGTCTGGAGCAAGGAGTGTTCCCTGAAGTTTGGAAAAAGAAAAACAAAAATTGGTGCTGCTCCCAAAACCAGGAAAACCGCCAGGTATACCATCGTCCTAACGGCCTCTGTCCTTTGTCTCCTTGACACCATGGCCAAGCTACTAGAAAGCGCTGCAGGAATATCACCACACCAAAATGGGTTCCGCAAGCAAAGGTCGAAAACAGCGGCCATACAAATAGAGGTTTTAATAGCTACAGAAGCAATCGCATGCAAGCGATGGTGAGGAGGGCCCTCCAGCCCTCCAGAAGCTGGCCATACCGTTTTACGTTTTTAACACCATAAGAAGTTACCTGGACGGCAGAGTTCTAGAATATCTCACGGATTTCGGTACCAAGAAGTATGCCATATACGCAGCAGTAGCGCAGGGGTCCGTATTATTTATTTATTTATTTATTTATTTATTTAATCTAGAAAATAAACATTTCGTATAGACTATCCGATAAAACAAAGTATAAATTGATAACTATTTTAGCATACTATTTAAAAGTAGTTTGAAATTAGATTTGGAAGCAGAGAAATCGATAGCAGAAGAGTTTAAGAGCGAATTAAACTCGTTTAGAGCTCTGCGAATAGGAGCATTATTCACATAATTATTTCTGACGAAATCCAGAGAAAAAATGTCATGATTCCTAAGGCTTCTTGGTGGGATATTAAATGTAATGCGTTCGAGTAAGAACTGCGCGTCAATCGCACCCCGTATAATGTCAAAAACGAAAGTAAGAGAAAGAATAATCCTCCTATTGTACAGTGATTTAAGGTTTATGAGCATGCATCTAGCAGTATAAGATGGGAAAGGGTCAGCGAAATGTAGGGAGCGTAGAGCATAACGAATAAAAGATTTTTGGATACGTTCAATTCTGTTGATATGACAATCATAATATGGTCGCCAGATGATGACAGCGTACTCGAGCTTAGAACGAACAAGAGTAGTGTATAATAGTTTTATGGTATAAGGATCAGTGAAGTCCGAGCTAAATCGACGGATGAATGCGAGCATTGAATAGGACTTAGCAATGGTATAATTTAAGTGGCTGTGAAAGAGAAATCTAGCATCAAAAATTACCCCTAAGTCAGAAACTTCACCAATGGTGGCGAGCTGTGAATCACCAATGAGATAAGAGGTCTGGGTAATGGAACGCGATTTGAAGTAGGAGACATGGAAGCACTTTTTTATATTTAAATTTAATCTATTTTTGGAGCACCAAACAACCACGTTATTAAGATCGGCCTGTAGATTGATAGAGTCTGAAGTGTTAGAAATCGTAGAATAGATTTTCAAGTCATCCGCATACAATAAAAATTTAGAAAAGTTGAAGCAATTCGAAATATCATTGATGAAGATCACAAAAAGTAGGGGACCCAAGATGCTCCCCTGAGGAACACCAGAGGAGGCGTCGAAGGGATAGGAGAACACATTGTCAACTACAACAACACAAATCCGCGAAGAAAGATATGATTCTACCCAAGATAAAAAAGCTGAATGAAAGCCTATGCTAGCCAATTTTGAAATTAATATTGAGTGACTGACTTTGTCAAACGCCTTAGAAAAGTCCGTATAAACGGTATCGACTTGCAGACGGTTATTAAAGGCAGTTAGACAGGTCCGTTTCCGGACGGAGTAGACATTGTTGGGTTTGCGGATGACATCGCGTTACTAGTAGTAGCTAAGCAAATTCAAGAGGTGGAAGCAAAGGCAAACACCGCAATCGAAGCGCTGATAAAATGGCTGGAAAGTGTATGTTTATCCATCGCAGCTGAAAAACGGAGACGATCCTGATAAGTAGCCGCAAAAACCTGAGACCGCAACGTCCAAAGTTTGGCAGTTATACCTTCCAATCCTCACGTCAGCTAAAATACCTGGGGGTGATAATTGACGATACGCTCAGCTTTGGCCCAAAAAAGGCACTTAGCAGACAAGCTGTAAACTAAGCAGAGTTACAGCGAATCGAACAACGCCGTACCTAGAAATGCACGCTTGAGAGGACATTGGACATTTACAAACGAGGGGGGAAGGGGCGAACAGGTCCGACATGGGGTGGTATATAACAACATACTAACAGTGAGCGGTGCCAAGTATATGCAACTTTCGACGAACAGCATAAGAACTTGGACGGACTTAGAGCTTAGTGCTCAAGCCACCGCCCGACGATACTGGCATCGATACTGGACGGTAGCAGGTTTAGCTCGAATTAAAGTGCCACACTGACGGGGGACAGGCGTACGATACTCCCTCCTCGTAAAAAAAACATATTTTAATCAGCAAGTGGGCTATCAATTTTCATGCGCCATAAGCTTGCGAAAAGCCAAATTCACCAAAATGAGAAAAAAATTGGCAGCAGCAAGTAAATAATCGTATAAATTGCTTGCAAACACTAACCGAAGTATTTTTATATTACAAAAAAAAAAAAAAAGAAATAAAATTGTTTGCCGACAACATCATTAACCCTTGTCAATGCAAGCACACACAGCCTTGGGGCGCATACATACATATGTATGGAGATTTACATATATGCAGATATCTATACATAAGAGTATGCATTGGTCGGACGCAAAGGAATGAATTTGTAACAATCACTGCCTGCCCACTCAAACCTTTTCAAGCCTACACAGAACCACAGCTAGGGTTATGTATTTCACACTCCTTTTATATGTATGTACATTTTATTGTTGTTCCAGTCGAATACTCCACTCACCATTCACGCAAGCTTCGACCCGACGCGTGGCTCATAAAAATGACGCACTTCATCGCCGATGCGCTCAAACGGAAACAATTGACTATATTACAGTAACAACAACAACAACAACAACAATAAACAGTGCGCTAATAGTATCAGTGCAAAAGCAACAAAGTAACAACATTAAGTAGGCAAGCATATGAAAACAAAAGGAAAATGAGCAAACAAGTTGAAAGGATGTAAAGGCGTTAGCTGGAGTTTACTTATTGCCCCTTAAGCTGTATTTGGTGGAGTGGTGGTGGTGGAGTTTATGAATTGTATTGCTTTGCCGGCTATTGAAGGCACGTGCTCAGCATTATGAAGCAGTTTTGTTTGGCATTGCGGGTTTGTTTTCTCAAATTTGTTACGTTTTGTGTAACCATTTCTTTTTAACTGAATAGTTGCGGCAGTACAACATTTTTTATTTTTTTTTTGTTTATTCTTTTAGACAAATTTTTTTTTATTTCCCACTTGTTTATTGTCTTATTTAACCCTTTTCATGCAATTGACGTGTGGCGCCAGCACTTTTAGCATCACAGTAATGTGACGAATCTAATCTTCTTAGGAATAAAGTGGTAAAACATACAGGAGTTATTTTTTTTTTTGTTTTGAAACCTACTTGTGTTCGTCAATTCTGGAAACCATCTTGAGGGCTCTTTACTGTCTTTCGAAAGACAAACAGAAATATCTGCTAATGGTCTTAGCGGTCTTAGCGTTACGCTGTACGTCCTTTAGCAATAAGTTTTGAAAAAGTTTAATTAAATTAAAAAACATATAATTTTCTTTCTAAAACCATTAAAAGTAATAAATAAAAGAAAATTTAACTAAGAGAAAAAATACATAATGCAAGTAAAGCAAAAATAAATAAATAAATATTTTTAAAAATTACATAAAAATAAAAAAATAAAATTTTATTTATAAAATATAAAAACTTAATTTAAAAAATTTAAAAAAAAAAATGAAATCAATAAAGCAGAAATTAGTACTTACTGACGGTTTGACGAAAGCAATTTAAGCGAAAAATGATTTTCTTCTGTGAGTTTCCATTTCAAATTCAAGTAAAAAAATAATTTTTTAACTCAAATTGCTTTCGCGACACAAAATCAAATTAAGAATGGGCAAAAAATAAAATAAACAAAATTTAGATCCCAAAAATTAAATGAAATAAAAAATATTTTTTATTTTAAACAATAAAGTCTAGGAATTGAAAAAACGAAATTAACAAAAGAAAAATAAATAAAATTAAAATAAATAAATGAAGTAAGTTCCTACAAATTTGATGAAAGTTAAATATTTTTTTTAACTAATTAAAATAGAAAAAACAAGGTCCGAAAAATAAAATGAAATAGAAAATTCTTCTGTTTAAAACAATAAGATATAAACATTAACAGAAAATTAATCTGAGAAAGAAAAAAATTTAAATTAACGAACGCTTTTGTTTATCGGAAGAAGTAATAAATGAGTAATAAATGAAACCGACCAATTCATATAAAAAAAGAAAAGCCAAATAAGAAATTAAATGGATATTTTACATTGCAGGAACTAAAAATGTAAGAAGGGTTTCATAATGGTAAGAAGGGTCTATTAATGGTAGTAGTGCCCCGATGGAAGAGAAGGATGAGGTATCTAAGGAACTCTTCTATGAGCGCTTGGATTGCACGTACGAGCGCTGCCCCCGCCACGATATCAAAATCGTGCTGGGCGACTTCAATGTCAGGGTGGGCATGGAAGGAATCTTTGGAACCACCGTCGGAAATTCAGCCTCCATTACGAAACGTCCGACAACAAACTAAGGCTGATCGACTTCGCCGGGGCCCGAAACATGGTGGTATGCAGTACTAAGTTCAAGCATAAGAACATCCACGTTGCTGTCTCCGGATCGAAAAACGAGAAACCAAATCGATCATGTTGTGATAGATGGAAGGCACGCTTCCAGTGTTTTAGACGTACGTATACTCCTCCGAGGCCAAAGCACTGACTCGGACCACTATCTTGTGGCAGCCAAGATACGCACCCGCCTATGTGCAGCAAAAAATGTGCGCTCAACAATGCAAGGAAAGCTTAATGTCGAAAAGCTGCAATCACAACAGACAGCCAATGCTTTCGCTACTCGACTCTCACACCTGCTCTCAGAGAGCACTCTTCAACAAACCGACATATGCGAGAAATGGAACCATATTTCCGGCTCATTAAGTACCGCCGCCAAGAATTAGTCGGATTTCAGCGAGCCCGAAAGAACAACTGGTACGATGAGGAGTGTCAGGAAGCTGCAGAGAGAAAAGATGCCGCCTACAGGGCCACGCGCGATCGGGAGCAACGCGCGCTTTATGGCACCGCTATAGGGATAGGCGACCCCGCCATTCGCGCCAACTAACGCGGGATCTGCCTTCTAAGCATAAGTTACAAGGACTTATCGAGCGTATTGTGTGAAAGACTGAAGCTCACTATCAATGAACTCATTGGGCCTTATTAGTGTGGCTTTAGACCTGGCAAACCCACCATAGACCAGGTATTCAAAATCCGCCAAATGTTGGAAAGAACCCGCGAGGAAAGGATCGACACTCACCACCTATTTGTCGACTTTAAAGCACTTAAAGGAGTTGCCTATACGCCGCTATGTCTAGATTTGGCATACCCTCAAAACTCATACGGCTGTGCAGCTCCGTCAGAATTGCGAAGACCTCTCCGAGCCGTTCGTCACCAAATGGAGTTTCAGACAGGGCGCCTCTTTTTCATGTGACTTCTTTAATCTGATGTTGTAGAAGATAATAAGAGCTATAGAACTGAACCGCTCAGGAACAATTTACTACAAGAGCGTGCAATTGCTGGCTTATGCAGATGACATCGACATCATCGGTAACAAAAACCGCGAAGTCTGTTCTGCCTCTTCCAAGTTGGATAAGGAAGTAAAGCGAATGGGTCTGGTGGATGGTAAACGAGGACAAGACGAAGTATCTCCTGTCATTAAAGAAACAGTCAGCGCATTCGCGCCAGAGAATACTTGTATGGTCCCAGTAAACACAGTCTCTAACGTTAGAGAAATTTGGATTTATACATTCGATAGCTAGGGTAATTCTCTAATCGTATTAGAGAAACAACACAAATTCAAATAAATGTAAATAAGCAATATTCCAAATGAATGAATCATAAATTATCAATGAATCATAAATTATCAATGAATCATAAATTATCTTTAAGTTCAAATAATTCATTTAAAAACGAATTTTACAAACAAAGCGAATTATTTTATAAAGCAAAGCAGCAGTTTGAAATTCACATTCAAATTTGATTAGAGATCAACATTAGAATTTGATTAGAGAATTATTATTTTCCCGAGTCGAGAACTATGTCCCATTTTGGTTGAGATCGCTATGATTCTCGATAGTATTTGGACACGTTCTCTAACATTTGAGACTGGAGAAAGTGGCTATTTAGTTGTCCAATCATTCTCTAATCGATAACTAATCTCAATGTTTGCTGGGGTAAACTCAAAGGTTTTCCAACATTCGTGTTTTTGCTCTCACTTCTAAATGTCATAAATAAATATTTACTAGCGATATATTAAAATATATAGTAAGTATTAGTTAATATATTTTTATATGTGTTTGCGTACCCAGCAGTTTTTGTTGTTTGTTTGCAATAGTATTGTTTTTAACAGTATTTGTGTTTTTGTATCCGTTATTTGGGCAACGTTGCGTATGAGTAGCTTTCAATTTATTTCCGTTCGATTGAGTGGATAAACAAATGAATTGATGATGGTGTTATGCGTACATATTTACATACCAGTGCATATGTGTGCGTATAGTTTTCGGGATTTGCATTGTGAATGCAGGTAAGAATGGTATTCGAGAAAGATTTATGTATGTAAGTGCCTCCTATTTGTTTGAACTTCCGAATATTTTAAATTAATAAGCGCTGATTGCCTTTTATGTACATAACATTGTTTGGAAGGAGAAAAAAAAAATACATATTACGCACACGTGTGTATGTAGCTACACATTTTGTAGTTCATTAAGCATTTTTCAACTTGTGCCGCTACATTTTGTTAATAAACTGTTGTTTTATGGTTTTTTGCAATCAACTTGAGTGGTTTGAATTCTTGCTGATAGTTAGAATGTGATGCTAGGTCGTAAGTATTTATGTACTTACATATCTATTTCTAAACCATTTAGACTATGCAGGAGCGCAGTCAGTAAGGTAATATATTTCATGTGGACGAATTTTCGAATTTGCAAACATATATGATTCCACGTGGAGTGATCAAAGTAAAAATTTTAAATGAAAGGCATTCAATGTATTGTGAGAGTTATATTACGCTGCCTTAGGTCCAAGCCTAACACCGACTTGAAACTGGAACTTAATCGTACTAAAATTTAATGGGCTACAAAACTGCATACATACAATTTTTTCTAAGAAATCGCATTAACACATTTAAAATTTCGAAGAAACTTTCTTGCTATTTATTGAATTTCTGTATGAAATTAAAAAAATTGATTCGTGTTGGTTTTGCTGTTGGATGACCATGTTTTTATAAAAAAAATAAAAAAAATTTGCTATAAAAAATATAAATAATTAAAATCCTCAAAATTAAAAATATTGATTCGTGCAGGTTTTGCTGCTGGATGACCATGTTTTTAT
>NW_023458676.1:51863-86182 GCF_013731165.1 Rhagoletis pomonella
GATTCGTGCAGGTTTTGCTGCTGGATGACCATGTTTTTATAAAAAAAATTTAAAAAAATTTGGTATATGAAATCTAAATAAATAATAAATAATTAAAAACGTCAAAACGTCAGGGTATGCATATTTTTGACGCTGACTGTACATTAGTGTGGTTCAAAATAAGTTAAGTTGGAATTTTTATGCTCTCACCCCCTGGGCATTTTCTATACCGAAAAAAGTATAACCCCATTTTTTTGTTTATTTTGAAATAAAAAAATATTTAAAGGTCGCTCAAAGTTCCATGTAAAAAACCACTTTTTGTAGAAATGGTATGGAATTCTTGAAACTCAATATTATCGATCGGAAAACTCTGACTCTCTTCAGGGGACTTCCAATAAAAATACCCAATTGTTTATTTAACCATTTTTTAATACTTAAGATTTTTCATTGATCCCCCATTTAATTTTCATGCATTTTCTTGTGGTTTTGGCGTACCTATAAAATATCGTTACTATGAAAAAAAATGGTTAAATAAATAATTGGAAATTATCATTGGGAATCTGCTGAAGAGAAACTGAGTTTCCCGATCGAAAAATATTGTTTTTAAACTAATTTTATATTATTTTTCGAAAAGTGTTTTTTTTTTCCATACAAAATACATGGAAAACTTTGAGCGCTTTGAGCGACCTCTAAATATTTATTGATTTAAAAACATTTTTATATGTATATTTTTTCGGTATAGAACAATCCTAGGGGGTGAGAGTATAAAAATTCCGACTTTTTCACATGCATTTTTGGACCACCGCACTGTACATGAATGCAAAAATAATTGGAATTTGGAAGAGTATCAGAGCAGCCCATTGCAAAAAAAAAACAAATTAAGTGTGCGAGATGAGAGGAATGAGAGAAATATGTAGCAATTCCAAGAACAAAACAGCCAGTACAGAGTCGTATTTATCGCCTGAAATCGCGAAAAATAATTTTTTTTAAAAGATTTAAAGCGGCAGTCCTTAAGTATTCCATTCCTAACTTCTTTTTTTAATAATAAATGGCCAGAGCTACCGAGGCTTCTGAATCAGCGTATGCACTGCGAACGAAAAAACACTGTAGCTTAAACAAAAAAAAGGCTTCAACAAAAATTTTTTTTCTCCCGAGGCATAAATCAGCGAGGGAGTTGCGATGTGTTATGAAAACCACAGACAAAAACTCTGAGAGCTCTCAGCTACAATTTAGTAGAGATTAAACTGTACGTGTAATTTGGTTACCTCATCAAAATGAGAAGCTTTTATTTGATTGATTTTATGGCTTAACAAGAGCTTTCTTCTTGCTGTAAAAAGGATGCCTTCTTGAAGAAAACCAATTCTGAAAGAAAGCTTTTTTAAAAATAGCTTAGTATCTTAGTACCTGTATAACATATAAGCATGTGAAATGGTATTTCAAAGGGAACGGAAGCGTATCAGGAGACAAGTAAAATTTGTGCTGACTGATTTTTATTTCGCGTAAGTTTTCTCTTCTTAGGGGCAGCTGATTCAGAAGCTTTTGAAACTCTGGTCATCGCTAATAAAAAAAGAAGTAAGGAATGGAATTCCTAATATTGGATTTCCACAAGGCATTAAATGCCGAAAATGGCAAATGACAAAGTCGGGCATTAAAACATTATCATGTAATTACAACAAAAAAAATAGTAATCAAGTTCATAATGGCATACATTTTTTGTCATTTCAATACCTAGTGAATATTCGTCATAAGGCCTACTGCTTTAAATCATAAAGTAAGTGCTCCTTGAAGGCTGCTTATTCCAAATTTTGGCGACTGCGTAACTCATCCACTGTTTCAATCCGATATGAACTTGCCTCAGGGTAAATAATATTCATTAAATTTTTTTCGCCATTTCAAGTTGATATGCTCAAAAAACAACAATATATTTTTGCATGATATTGATACACATATTTATTTCATAATTAAACAAAAAAACCAAAAAAAAAAAATAAAAAATTTACTAATAAATGTCTATCGAACGGCTATGCACATAATTTTTAAACGATTATTAAGTACTATAATGTACAATTTATGGGGAAAAGTCCCATAAAAAGCGTCAAGTGTCTAAGCTTTTAAGGACATTAACTTTAATAAAATGCACAAAATTTTCGAGAAAAAAAATAAAACAAGAAAAAACGAATTTTAATTTTCCATAAAAAACAGGCGCATTTTATAAATATAAACTGCTTAATAGACTGAAAGCAATTTATAAATTATTATTATATAATTTAATTAAGCCACTTTAAGTGCAAAAAAACGAAGCATAAAATTAGCTGCACACGCATTTATACAACATACATATGTACTATTTATGTATAACAGTGATGTGCATATCTTAATACTTTTGCATATAAAGTAACTGTTTGGATACCAAATGTTCATATACTTAGAGATGTCTAAATACTGCAGCAAAAAAAACTTGCGTATTTAGGAATATCTAAATACTTAAGTGCTTATTATTTAGTATATTTAAATACTTAAGCACTTAACTACCAATTACTTAAGCACTTAAGCACTTAATTACTAAATACTTAAGCCCTTAACTACTAAATATAGTACTTAATTATGTAAGTGTGAGACTACTTAATGCTCTGAATATCCAACCGTACAGAGAAAGAAAGAATGATCGGATTGGCGATACTCGTAAATATAACGGAAATATTAGTGGATTTCGGGAGGTTTCGACAATTTTGAAGAATTCCTACGAATTTTTGGGTAATTTTCGGTATTCTTAGGGTATTATATTTCAGGGTTTTTTTATCTTTAAAATCCTTCAGGTTTTTTCGAGATTTTTGAATCATTTTAGAATCAAATTCCTAAATTTTTTATGTTACATTTTTAGTTATGTTTGGCACTTTCCGGGATTTTTTATTTTATAACTTTTTTGGGACTTCTTTCTGTTTTTAGGACTTTCTGATATTTTTTGTGTTATATTTTTTGGGATATTTTCGGAAATTTTCGGAATTTTTTTAAAAACTTTGGTTTTATTTCGGGAGTTTTTTTTTTGATTTTTCCAGGAGATTGCGAGCTTCTTTCGAAACTTGCAGAATTTTCTTCGGATATTTGGCACCTTTCGCGATTTGTTTTGAACTTTTGAGGATTTATTTTTGTTTTTTATTTTTTCAGGACTGTGTGGCATTTTTTTTGTTTTTTTTTTTTGGGGATTTTGCTGGGAATTTTCGGGAGTTTTCGGTATTCTCCTTGTTTTAATTTTCGGGATTTTTTCAAAAACTTTGGCATTTTTTATGGACCCCTTTGATTGATTCTTCAGGACTTTTCGAGTGTCTTCGCTTTACAATCTTCTGGAATTTTGTGTTTTACTTTTCGGCATTTTTTAAAGAACTTTGGGAATTTTTTCGGGACTTTTTTATGTTTCTTTGAAATTTTCGAATTTGTTTCATGTTTCTTCGTTTTATATTTTTCGGTATATTTAGAGATTTCGCTTGAGTTAATTGGAACTTGGTGACTGTGTTCGGGCCAGGGTGTGCCAGGGTGTGTTTTTTTTTTTTTTAAGAACTTTGAGTCCTTTTTAATTCTTCAGGAGGAGTCCCGAACTCGTCATGTTATATGTCGGAATCTTTCAAGATTTCTCGGCGAGTTTTCGGGACCTTTCGGTGTTTTAGGTTAATTTCGGCTACTCACCGGGTCAATTTTGGATTCAGATTCGGGAATTTTAAAATTGTTGTGATTTTTTCGAAGTTTTTTTAATTTTTTTCAGAATTTTTTTTTATTTTCATCGTTATATTCTACTTTTCGGGGTCTCCCTGAATTCTTATCGAATTTTCATGATTCCTTGAGTTTTACTTCTCGAGATTTTATTATTAAGAACTTAAGGGAATTTTTCGGGACATTTTACATATTTTTTAAGGAGTTTTCAGTATGCATCTTTCTACACTTTTACTTATGTGTGTATTGGGAAATACCTCGCGACTTTTGGGATTTAGCGAAATTTGTCAAGAATTTCTCTGGATTTTTGTTTGAAATTTTCGGTATTATTCATAGTTATTTTGTGGATTTTGTTTGAAAACTTGTGATATTTATATTTTTCGAGATGTTTTCGGAATTTTTAGGCGCGTCTATTGTTACATTGATTCTATTGTTACTTTTCGGTATTTTTTTTTTTTTTAAGAAATATAGGGTACTTTTCGGAAACCTTTCTAGTTTTTTCAGGATTTTTCGTGATGCTTCCTGTTATATGTTTTGGGATCTAGCTTACTTTTGTATCGTTAAGTAAATGCAACTAAATACTTTTCTACCCAGTATTTAGAACTGTGAAATTAAGTAACTAAGTTTGCTCGAAATATTTAAGTACTTATGCAAAAAAGGTAATTAAATACGTTGCATACTTAGTTGTAATCGTCTGAAAATAAGTAATTACATTTACTTGCACTTTTTAAATACTTTCACACTCGGTATTTAGTGATTATTTTTTTGCAAAATAAATATGTAAATACCTAAATACTTTTGCACTTAGTACTTAGTAAATATAATTTTGCCCATCACTGGTATATGTAAATATGCACATATAGGCAATTTAATTGACGTTTGTATTTATATATATATATAGATCATTGTCTGTATCTGTGACATAATAATAAACACAACACTAAATAAAAAGTCTAATCGCTTGTCACTCATACGCCATGTCAACCACAAAAATTCATTAAAACTCAACGCTTTGAATATTTTGAACGGAGATTTGTATAGAGTGTGTGTGCCTGCATGCTAGCCATAGCATTTTATAGAAGAAAAAAATAGAATCAAAAAAGCAATAATTTCGTCTAGATGTACATATAAGCTTTAGCGGATTAACACATCTGGCCAATTTTGTTAAACTAATTAAAAATGTAAAATCACTTAATTAGAAAAAACAGATAGAGGCTTTTTAAATTTTAATTAACTGTTGAGATAACAACAAACTCACAGCAGCGAAGGCAAATATTGTAAAAAAGATAAACAGAGACAAACGCATATACATACGTACATACGTACATACATTTATGCATATTAAGCACGAATGCACGAGTATGTTCATTTGCAGCTAACTAAATCCACTTAACGAAACTTTTTTTGAGCTAGCTTTTCGGCTTGTGGTTTTTGTTGCTGTTCAAGGCATTTGAGTTGCCACTTCTGTTGCATTTTTTCGCGATTTAAGCGCACTGCAGGCATTTGAGTACATTCGCTTTTGCGTGATTTTTTTCTTCCTCCACAGATTGGCAGCAGCAGGTATTTGATGCAAATTTTTTCGCCATCACATGTTCACGAAAGCAAATGTGGACAGATATAAATCGGCCAAACTGATGCGAAGCGCATACCTACGATTTAGCTGACACAAATGCGGTAAATAATCCGTTGATTTGCTAAAACAAAAAGTCAATGCACGCAAATTCACTATGCAAATATGCAAACGTGCTGCGCGAATACGTCCACATCTACAAAGGCACATACAAGCAAACATACATATGTATGAAGTTACCAACCTATAGCGAATTCATATTCAAGTGCGCCATTTAAAGCGCCTAAAAGGAGATTGGCTGTTGCCAAGCGCATGTATTTGGCAGCTGGTCATCTCTGGTGAATATCATTTCACCCGAATTGGTGTGCTTAGTAGCAACAGTTGTCGATGTCTGCGATTCATTCAGTTATTAGGCTTTTTTTTTGCAGTTATGTAGTATTTTTTTTGACAAAACTTGCCAGTAGACGAATACATTTCAACAGAAGCCCTTTTAAATGCAAACAATTTTGAAAATTTTAAATTCGGCGCAGCTTTGTTTTGATTGGCCAACTGTTACTTTTTTCTATCTATCGAACTACATAAACGGGTGGTATTTCGGGGAATAGTCAAAACTTGTGGGTGGCGTATAGTTATGATAAGCACTATAGAAATATGATCTATAATGAATATCTGTTTAAATATAGCTGACAAATAAACGCATACATTTATCGAAGTATAAGAGATGAATGGGAATGCTAAGCTCTAACGTACAGTTGTCCATTGTACTTAAGGCCTAGAGAAAGGTTTAGAACAATGCCGATGATAGGCTTCACAGTGGTTTGATTAAAACTACTTCAAAAAGTGATGACCGGGCCATTACTAGTTTACTTCAAAAAACCCTACCTTTATGGCTCATTTCCACCAAGCTTTAGCTGCGGTTTATGCCTATTGGAAAAAGGAAATTACAACTTGAAGGGAGAAGTAAAACGGCTAAAAGTAAGAAATGAACACTGCCGATCAGCACATGTCAAAATTCTTGCATTTTACCTGACATTTTAACTGCAGTTAAGCATTTGGTGGAAATAGGCTATTAGCCTAAGGCAAGCGAAACGAAAGTATTCGGCAAAAAGTGTAGACGTTTCCTTTTGTGCAACCAAACCAAGATTGAAAGAAACTGGCATCGGAAATCGGAGCACACTTCAAAATTCCCTTTTGCCTGAAGTGTATATTCAGAAAAATATTACGTGTGTGTGAAGGAGAATTTGGACCTTGATTGGAGCAAAGTGATATTTAAAGATGTATGATCTGTCGTTGTTTGGAATTACTGGCAGAAAGCTCGGGTTCGTAGAGGCACTAAGCTTGTTTTAATCGGTCTTTTAAGTGCCCGACTAAGGTCCATGCTTACGGATGCTTTTCCGGCAAAGTATTCCGTACTTTGACTTTACGTAAAACCTCGATGCAAAATTTTTCATCGAACTGTATGAAAAATGTTTGTTAAAGTCGGCGGCAAAACTTTATAGGCCGCATACAAATGCTTGGATCCTTAAAGAGTGGCTCTAATATTACGTCCGATGCGGTGTTTACCTGCTCATTGATTATATTCCGTTGAAGGCTTTCTGCTTATATATTTTAATGTTTTCTAATACATTCAGCCTTTGCGAAGTTTGATTCTGTAGCAGCTTCTGGTTTTCGTGATTTCTTTAGCTCGCGAACAATTCGGTAACATTTTTTATTCAATTTCATTTAAACTGTGAGTTTCGTTTCAACAGACAACCAAAGTTAGTGACTAGGACACAAACTAGTCCCAAATTGGTCACAAACTAGTCCCAAACTGCTCTCGAACTAGCCCTGAACTGGCCAAAACTGGTTCCGAACTACACCCGAACTGCTCCCAAATTATCCCCACGATTGCCCTCGAATTGGTCCCGAACTAGGCCGGAACTAGGCCACACCTAATCACAAATTCGTTCCGAACTAGGCCTGATTCTTTACAAACTAGTTCCGAACTACTACGAACCACTAGTCGGTCATGAATTAGTCGTGAACTTGTCCCGAACTAGACGCAAAGTAGTTACAAACGGCCCTCAAGCATTTTAATCGTGTGAGACAGTGCAGGACATCGGTAGGGAAGATACTCTCCCGCTCACGAAACTTACTGCAGTGATAAAATAAAAACACTATTTTTCCGCACACGAATATATGTACATATATGTCAGTATTTTATATCAAAAATGCCCATTTGATTATAAGTACTAAAATATGCCACAACTGTATTTTCTGCGTTTTGTGTATTTTTCATTTTTTTTTTTCAAAAAAATTTCACCCAATCAGAACTCACTTCACAACTACGTCACTGGAGGAAAACACATTTTTGACAGCACTATGTCGTAACCTTCTATACTATGGACCTTGATTTAAAAGCCATAGCACATTGCACATCGAAGTAGATTTGCCTAATCAAACTTCAATTTGTGCCAGCTACTTAAATGACTTCTAATCGTTTTCGAATTGTTCAAGTGCGTGCTGAATTCAAAACTAAGTCAGTGCATACCAGCAGCAGTGCTTTCATTTGCGCCCTTAGTCTAATAATAATAACAGCAACATTTTCTTCGCTCTCCACCCGCCTACTCTCCCTCTCGTCTTATTTCCCTTAAAATCCTTACTTCACTTAAGTTAGCTAATTATAACTTTTGTGGCAAAATGAGGGTCATTAGGTCAAAGGTTTATCTCAACTAAGTAAATGCCGTGCTGTGTTATGCAGCACAGTCATGATGACACTGCCATTGTCGACATAGAGCAGTTATGGAATTTCCAAAATTTTACACAGCTTAAATATGGCATTGAGCATTCGAAGGCAACGTATACGTAATGGTGTACCCCGAGAGTGCATTATAAGTTGTTGAACATATGTATGTAGTAAGTAAGCATTGTGGCTATGTGGCTGAAGATGTGCCGTTGTTTGTGCTAGCATTGTTGCCTTGGTCAGTCGGTCGGTGGGTTGTTAGGTTGTTTGGTCATGCAAACGAGTATTTTGTATGCACAGTGCGGCGGCGGAGATTATGCGTTGCTTCATAATACAAATGCATACGTAAGCACCTGCATAAGAACGTTAATGCGTATACGTTGCAACATAATAGCGTATAGTAATATATAAATATGCGTGTGTATTAGGGATGACCTGAAAGTATCACCTAAATGGGGTACCAAGAAAATTTAAAAATAAAAAACAAACTTAGTGCGTGTAGTTCCTACACGCAGAACTGAAGAAGTTAGTCATATCGCACACCTAGATCTAAAGGGCGATTAATTAAAAAAAAAAAAATGGCGCTTACAACTATCTTTTATCCAGGCGACAATGTGTACATATTTAGTTTTAATATTTTTTGAACGAGCTTCATTTTTATTTTTTATAATAAACTGCTTAGTTTAATTGCAGCTATAAGAACACTCATGTCTACAATATTAACTACTGGTTGAAGAGAGATAAGATGAGCTTATTTAAGGTAGGATAAGGTAAAGTGAGTTGAGGTTAGGCTAGGTGAGGTGAATTAAGGTGAATTGAGATGAGCTGGGAGGCGGTGAGGTAAGTTGAGATGAGGTGAGGTAAAGTAACTTGAGTTAAGGTGAGATGATTTAAGGTGAATTGAGCTGAGGTAATATGATTTTGGTTAAGGTCAGATAAGGTGAAGTGAGGTGAGGTGAGTTATAGTGAGTTAAAGTGAGTTGAAGCGAGATGAGTTGGGTTAAGGAAATACATGATGAGGTGAGTGAGGTAAGTGAGATGTGGTGAGGTGAGTAAAGGTAAAGTAAGTTGAGGTGAGTTGAGGTAAAAATGGTGACGTGAGTTAAGTTGAGTTGGGTTCAGTTGAGCTGAGTTGAGTTGAGTTCAGGTGAGGTCATATAAGGTGGGTTGAGTTGCTCTGAGTTGAGTTGAGTAGAGGTGAGATAAGGTGAGGTGAGTTAATGCACGTCGAGGTGAGTGGAGATGAGTTGAGGATAGTAACGTATACATAATTCAATCTTAAGTTTTATCTTTACCTCTAGCTTCATCTCTACCTGTATTTATCCCGTTTTTAACCGATTTCACAAAAAGGAGAAAGGTTATCAATTCGTCGGAATATATATGTTTTTAATGTATGTTAGCGCACAGCTTTGGACCACATTAGCTGATTTCTATAATTCCTTTTTTAAAAAAAGGTGTAACCTCACATAGTGGTCCCATACTAATTTGGTTTAAATCCGATCATTGGATCATGAAGAAATTAATGATAATCTTAAATTTGTATATGAGAATCGATGTCGGTTTTATTTTTTGCTTAAAAATTACTTGTTTATTATCTTTTTATTTGTATGTGCCTTTGTTTTCAGATATAATTGTTTTTTCATTGTTGGTCTTTGGTTTACCTCTATATTTTTATTTTCCTTTTCATTTATTTTTAGTTTTCTGTTTCTGTTTCTGTTTCTGTTTCTTTTTCGTTTTCTTTTTATTTTTCTTTTACTCTTTCTTTTTCTTTTTCTTTTTCTTTTTCTTTTTCTTTTTCTTTTTCTTTTTTTCTTTTTCTTTTTTTTTCTTTTTCTTTTTCTTTTTTTTCTTTTCTTTTTCTTTTTCTTTTTATTTTTTTCTTTTTCTTTTTCTTGTTCTTTTTCTTTTTCTTTTTATTTCTCTTTTTCTTTTTCTTATTCTTTTTCATTTTCTTTTTCTTTTTATTTTATTTTTATTTTTCTTCTTCTTTTTCTTTTTATTTTTCTTTTCTTTTTCTTTATCTTATTCTTTTTATTTTTATTTTTTTTCTTTTTCTTTTAATTTTAATTTTTCTATTTATTTTTCTTTTTCCTATTATTTCTTTCACTTTCTCTGTATCTGTCTTCTACTTAGGATTTTGCGTTTGCCTTTGGCTTTGTGTTGGTTTTATTCCGAATCTCAATCTTTATCTTAACTATAATTCGATTCGATATAATCCGATTTTTCATCTTCTCTTCATTTTGATCTTCATCTTACATGCAGTTAAAAAGTAAAACTTTTTATCAGAATTCTAATCAAATTTTGTAGATTAAAAAAAAAAAATTAAAATTTTTTTTGAATGCCTATAAGTGTGCTTAAAATTTAAAAATTTTCGTGGATATTTTATTTTATTTATTTATTTGTTGTTTCATCTTTGTCTTTACTTTGTCCGCAGAACAAAATAAAGTGGTGCAGCATACAGAATTTAGTTGTTGATTTTTTAAGAACCACTCTAGTGCGTATGTGCATATGTATGTAAGTGAAACTGTTTAGTTAGTATAGCGTCAACTGTGTACATTTGGTGTTTACCTCGTATAGAATTTGGGCAGCATTGTACGGGGCAGAGGCTAAGAAATTGTTTTCAAAAGCAATTAATCGAGCATTGCCAACGAATTTTAAGTAAAGCATAGCTATTTAGTGGCAGCAGGCCGTTATGTGCATATGTTTGTTAGTAAATACAGCACACGTAGTAAAATAATAATGTTAAGTGGAATAGCGGACAGTAAGCTGGCGAAATTGTAATAGTTAACTAAAATATTTACTGGGTGGGAAATTCCAAAACCTGCGATTTGAAGTAACGCTAAATGGATGTCAATGAAAGTGCAGAGGTCGACTACAGAAGAAACACTTACAAAAACAGTTGTCAGAATTTGAAAATTTTTTATGTGTAAATATCTTAGCTCTCGGAAATTGCATACGGAAATGGTGCAACGGAAATGGTTGGGGCTTAAACAAGTGCTTCTTGAGTGTATGCAAATGTTATTAATTTAACAAAAACTTGCTAATAAAAGATTATAACACTTAGAAAGAGACCAATACAAGAATGAAAGTAAAAGTGAGTACGTATATAGATAAAGAAAAGGTTAAAGGCAAAGATAAAAATAAAAAAAAAATGCGTAAAGATAAAGACAAAAATATAGACCAAGGTAAAATTAAACACTTTGCTCATATAAGGGCAAAGGTGGAGGGGAATATGTAGATGAAGAAAATGATAAACATAAAAGTAAAATAATGATAAATTTAAAGAAAAAGACGAGGAAACTGGGAATTATTTTGGGATTTTAGACATTTTCGGGATTTTCGAGATATATCGATATAATAATCAATATTTTTATCGGTTTTGTTATCGATATTGTTGTCGATTTCGTTATCGATATTTTCGGAAGTTATCGATATAATAATCGATATTTTTATCGATTCTGTTATCATTATTTTTATTGATTTTCGTAAGGATTTTGTAATCGATATTGTTACTGGTTTTGTTATCGATATCGTTATCGAAATTTTTATTGATTTTGTTATCGATTATCGATTATTTATCGTTTTTTTTTCGAGTTTTTATCGATTATTTATCGATTTGGTTACCGATTATTTATCGATTTTGTTATCTATTATTGATCGATTTTGTTATCGATTATTTATCTATATGGTTATCGATTATTTATCAGTTTTGTTATCGATTTTGTTATTGATTTTGTTATAGATTTTTTATGGATTTTGTTATCTATTTTATTATCGGTTAATTATCAATTTTGTTATCCAATATTTTTCGATTTTATTATCGATATTTTCATCTTTAATCGATTTTGTTACCAATATTATTATTGATTTTTCTATCGAATTTGTCATCGATTTTGTTATCGGTTTTGTAATCGATATTTTGTTGGATGCTACTATCGGTTTTGTTACCGATAGAGTATAAAGATAAAAATGAAGATAAAGGAAAACAGAATAACATAAATGTAATTAGAACGAACGCAGAGGTAAGGATTTAGATAGAAGAAAGACAAAAAATATAGCCTTAAGCAAAAGCAGATGTATGTATGTATGTATTCTCCAGTGTGACCTAGGCGCACTTACTTTTTTTGCATCTTTTGTGTACAAATGAACATTTCTGGACTAGTGCAGGCCTATTTTAGGACCACTTCTGAACTACTTTGGGATAATTTCGGGACCATTTCGGGACCTGTTTAGGATAATTTCATTTCGAGACTAGTTAGGCATTATTTCGGGCCTATTGCGAAATTAGTTGATGAATATTTCAGGACCTTTCCGGAACTAGTTGACACTACTTCAGGACTATTTCGGGATTACGTCAGGATTACTTTGGGATAGTTCACGACTATTCCAGCACAATTTCACACAACATTTCTAGATCATTCCGCGACATCATTTTTAGCTCATTGCGGAACTAGTTCATGACTATTTCACGAACTTTTTGAGCTTAGTTGAGTTTAGTTGACCACTTAAAACTAGTTCATGACTATTTCGGGTTCATTTCGGGAATGGCTCAGGACTATATCAGGGCCATTTCGCGACAAGTTTAGGAACATTTCGGAAGTAGTTCCAGTTCGAGTCCGTTTTAAGACTTGTTCGAGATCATTTCGGGACAAGTTCATGACTTTTTCAAAACCACTTCAGGACTACTTCAGGACAATTTTGGGTTTAGTTCGGGATTATTTCGAGAAAGTGGTGAGCTATTCACGAAATGATACTGAAAGTCGTTTACTGGTCTCGACAAAATTAATAAAATGAAATGAATTGGATTAATGTTTAATTTCTAATCTAACCAATTTATGTATGGAGCTGAATCGCCTAATGCTTTGTTTATAGAACAAATTTCATAAGTATCTGGTTTTCTCTTTTGGTTCTTGAAATTCCTTGAATGTCGTTTCGTTTTTCACCCTAATATACATATAACTGCTAAAAGTGGCGTGTGTTTGTGAATAATTCCTATGATAATTGAAAATAGTGCAAAAAAAAATCTTTAAGCTAATCCATAAAGGGGCACTTTCATTACCATCCCTTGTTATTATTTGTACATAATTATTTATTTAAATGAAAATATGATAATTGCAATATTCGATTTGGTATTTGCTTCATATTCCATGCCCTAATAGGGACACAATTGCTGTTACCAGCTCATAATGGGTTGCCTATCACATAGATTGGTCTAAATTTACATACATATATGTATTACTTATTATGTGAGGAAATGTTTGAATACTTCAAATATGAAATTTTCATTACATAAACTGTTTCGCTTGCTATTGTCAACATATTTAGTGGCCACAGCACTCCCATAAATGTTATTAGTTTGCCTGTAAATGTTGTAAAATGTCGTGATGCCAGTGTCCATGTAATTTGCTCTTTGAATGCCGCATTTTAAATAGAGAGCCATCTGTGTAGGCAATTACTTGCTGACATATATATGTTTACGTATGCATTTATATGTAGATAAGATGTTGTTACAGTATTCCTAAATTAATTTTTCGTGATAAAAATCCTTTATACAGCTCTTAAGAAAAACAAAGTTTTCATATGAAAAATACTCACGAAATGAAAAAGAAATTTTTTACCATAAAAATGTCATACATTTTGTTCTATACATTTCTTTTCTTTTACTCTACTTTTTTTTTTTGTATTCACCGACAGAAAGAATCAAAATATTTCCTGCAATTTTTCTTGGCAGCTGAATTCTATGCTATAACTTCCAAAATATTGTATGCACATCAGTTTTCTGTTGGTTTAGTATATATTGAGTATACACTGGGAATCAAGTATATGAGTGCATTGTGTTTCTAAGTACTTTAATTACAATATTTTTCAAGCTAAAATTTTGTTATTTTTTTACAAAGATATTTTAATTAGAACCATAAAAATCAAAGCTTCAAACTTTATAAAGAATTGAGAAAAATTCAACGAATTTTCATCAAAACTTCGAGCTTTATAATTTGAATTTTTAGAAAATTGTTGAAATTTGAATAAAACGAGGCAAGTCGGTGTTTCGTGTATATACATGCATGTTTGAAAAAAATCAAAAATTTTTTTCATTCAAAATATACGTTTATAGATTACCTGAATATATTTCCAAGTAATTTTTAAGTAAAAAATAAAACCGACTTCAGTTCTCATATAAAAATTTAACGGTACCTTTAAAAAAATATTTAAAGAAATCGGTTAACGGGGTCGAAAGTTATGCGGTAACATGTATAAAAAAATATTCCGGCTAATTGATAACCTCCTCCTTTTTTTGAAGTCGAATAATAAAACAAGTAATTTTTAGCAAAAAAAGACCGACTTCAACTCTCATATAAAAAGCAAAAATATATATATATCTCATGATCCACTGATCGGATCTTAACCAGATTAGTATGGGACCACCTCTGAGACACTGCCTTTCCGATGCAAAAAGAATTATCGAAATCGGTTGACGTGGTCCAAAGTTATGCGGTAACATACATAAAAAAAAAAAAAAAAAAAAATATTCCGACGAACTGATAACCTCCTCCTTTTTTGGAAGTCGGTTAAAAAGTCACAATGTTCTTATGTACGCTGTACAACGTAGCCCCGACATTATTCTGTTCATCATGCTGGTGGAAGGTTTACTATTAGTTTTTAGCATTTCACACTAATTTTTAAAAAATTTCCCTTTTTGTGATTTTTTTTTTGTTTTAACAAATTCTGCAGAATATATTCGTTTTGGGTCGAATATTGTGCTAATACTGCCTTTAGATTAGTTACCAGAGTTTTGAGAAATTTCCCTTAAGGGATATTTTTAATAATTTATTTCAAAATACAAATACATATGCAAGTATAAATTAAAATACGATAATTGGTATTAAAAACAGTATTTGTGTCACATTTGTTTTATGGGAATGCTTTTAGTTTCTCTATTCATGAAAAACTGTAGATATATGTAATTTAAAATCGCACTTTATTCTCAGATAATTTGCGAGTTTAAACAAATTTTTATTTTCTGAGAAACAATTTTTTTTTTTACAAAAAACATAATAAATAGCATAAGAGGCAAAAATAACGTTTTTCATATTTTACGCGTCGTAAAAAAGGTATTTTTTCAGGGACCCAAAATAGCGATTATTTTTGAAATTTAAACTCAAAAAATCACACTGAAAGAGAAATGCTGCGTGCATAACAAGTAAACCCATATACTTTTTGTTACTCCGAATACCTTAAGCGGCACTGATTTTAAGTTTGTTATTTTTTATTTAAAAAAATCAAGTTTAATAATTGTTTTTGGAGTTTTATTTATTTCTCAGAAAACAATTGATTTTTTTTTTTAGATTAATTTATTGCTTGAAAATAATATTTTATTTTTTTGAGTTCTATTTATTTCCCAGAAAATAACAATTATTTTTTTAATTTTATTTTTTGCTTGGAAAATAGTTGTTATTTCTTGAGTTTTATTTTTTGCTGGGAAAATAATCGTTTTTCCTGAGTTTCATTTTCTGCTTACAAAATACAACTAAATTTTTGGTGTATTAATTTTTGCTTATAAAGCGAAAGTGCATACCTTCTGGCTAAGGAATAATACTGAGATTAAGACCATTGCAATCATTTAGGTTTCTGCAACTATTTCTTAAATTTCCCTTTTTGGGAAATTTTTAATTTTTACGATTTCAGCGAAACGAAGTCATTTTAAGGTCATACACTTCTATATTGCTGTTTTTATATTATTTATGACAGTTTTATAAAATTTCCTTTTAAGGGAAATTTTGAACTTTTTCGTGTTTTTAATACAAACGATACTTTAAAAAAGTTGCAGCATAATTGCAAGTATGAATGCAATTGTAAATTTTTTGGGATATCGCAGCTTATGAGTTATCTCTAAATAATATAATACTAAGTACATATAAGTTAGGCCGCATATTTCACAAAAGAGCAAAGCAACTTAATTTGTTAAAAACTTTTGAATGGTTTTCTAACTGAACTTACTAAATATGAGTAGTCCACTTGCAAAGTGCGCTATGTAAAATTTTTTAGATGTTCAGTTTTTGGTGGGTAACGTAACAGTAATTAAAGCCGTTTCATTTCCACTAACAACACAGTGAAAAATCTTTCTAAAATCTGGGAAAAAAGCATCAAATGTTAACTACTCTTGCAAAAGTCGCTATCATACATACTTATTTATGAATTTTCAAAAGTCTCTGATGAAGTTAGAAAACTACTTTAGGTTGCATAGACTGTTAATGTTATGTTATATTATAATGTTATTAGGCTCTTATTTGTCTAAATTTTCACGTGTTAAAAAAAATATTCAATTTAGATGTTGCTTGTTGTCGTAGTCGTTTTTTTTATTTATGGCTTATTATTATAAAATAACATAATGCTGTTTCCAAATGGACTACTCATATGAGTTTCTACTAGAATTATTCAACATTGAACTTCTGCGATATATATATATGTCTGTACATTAGACCGCATCACTCCCCATACAAAAAAAAATCGGTACTGTGTTGCCATTGGAATTATAAAATTTATTATATTTGAAGACGTCCACCCAGGGACAACTAAGTGATACATACCAATCGATTTCTTTATTCGCGGAGACTCAAATTTGAAAATAAATTTTTAGTTGCATATTTTGTGCAAAATTAAAAAAATAACTATTTATTATTTTCAATTTTTATATTATAAATCCAAAATAACAATTATTTTTGATTTTATATTATATTTCTTAGACAACAGTTATTGAACACTTTTATTTATAAAAGTCATCAACAAAAATCAGTCAGTGACTTTTACTTTTAAAAGTCATCAATATAAATCAGTCACCGACTTTTATTTTTTAAATCATTCGTGTAAAATTCATAAACATTTTTCGCAGTTAAGAAGATGTTGGGAAACAAAAGTTTACTACGACTTATACAAATGACCTTTATAAATGTGATTTAAAAAATAAATGGTCAGTGACTGATTTTTATTCATGACTTTTATAAATAAAAGTCTTCGATAACTGTTATCTAATACATATAATTTAAAAATCAAAAATAACTGTTATTTGGAGATTATTTAGATAAAAATCAAAAATAATTATTATTTTGGATTTATTAAATAAAAGTCAGAAATAACGGTTATTTAAGAGTAGTTAAATAAAAGTCCAAAAATAATTGTTAAAGAGCAATTTTTTTAATAAAAGTTGCAACAGTCACGGTCCTTCGTCTACCAAAATATTTCCGAAAAATATTAAGATTTACGTAAGCTGGACCGATTTGAAAATACCTCCAAAAATGGAGTTTTTTATGAATAAAATAATTTCTTAACAATTTTTTTTTGAAAAAATCCCCTCAAATGACCAAACGATTTAAGCGTAAAAAAATTTGCATAGAAATTAAAAAAAAAAATTAGAATAAATTTTGAACGGCATCGTAATAATGAAATTTTTTATGCTGTTTTTTTTTTAACATTTTTCAAAATTGGTATAAGAAAAACTTGAACAACTGAACCTTAACTCTTCCAATTTAGGCTTTTGAGATATCATTGGAATGGTATTTTCTCACCCTTTTTATTTCTTTGCTAATAAACTCATTCAAAGAACGAAAGAGAAAGGTAGGACGAACGAAAGTTATTTAAAGTTGAATTAACATGTGTTGGTATTTGAAAAAAAATTGGGACACGAATGACTTTTTTTTTGCGCAGAAATAAAAATAGTGGGAAAATATAATTCTACAGAGTCTAAATCAGAATAGTTTTGGCCCATTTATTCATAAAAAACACCATTTTTTGATGTGCAGCTCACGTACATAGATCCTAATATTTTACCAAAATATTTTGGTAGACATCTTAAAATATATGTAATAAGTTTTGTAATCCCGGCAGAAAAACCGCAACTTTTTTTGGTGATGCAGTCTAATGTACATATGTAAGTATTCTCCTTCAAGAGGGGCAATATGTATACGTATGTACATTTAAATGTTTTGAAACTATGGCAGACAGCCTTGTTGTTTTTTCTGCTACTGAGTGTCAGCCAATAACCAACACAAATAAATTACTTGCATACGTATTTGAGTAAAGCAAATATGTAATTTAAATATGTAAAATATAAACTTAAATATGTAAATATATATATGCACATCTATGCATTTCATTTCTATGTATTATGCAAATATAATTGAAAAATTGAAAGTACACAAATCACACAATAACCGCAATGAAATTTTCATATTGACTTTTATTGAAATTTTACACAATTTTGCTTCTTCATTGCTGCATTGCAGCTACTCCTACACATAGCTATGGCAAATATGTGAACGCATTTTTCTGTCTCGTTGACACTTTTTACGCTACATATATACATAACTGCTACTTTGCCGGTTTATGTTTACGAGTACCTGTCTGCTGCTATTTTCACTACCGTTATGCTCTCCTTCATTCTATCTGCTGTTTCTTCAGAAACAGGACATTTGCATTGCATTAATTGAATTCAATTTGCCATCGCCACTTCTGACACAACTCAGTTAGGCAGCTGTTTTCTGTTGTCATTTGTTGTTGTTACCTACCTTGCTAACTAGCTATGCGAATGGAGCCTTTAACGGCCGTCTAATACATACATACATACATACATACATACATAGTCGGTAATAAACTCCATCGGTTGGTTGCTTGCTTCGAGGAACACACTCGAATGCAGCTATGGTTACGACCGACGATGCATCTGCTGCCTTTGGATTGCTATTTGGTTACTATTTTGTGTTGTAGCAGCAAAAATCAGTAGTTGTTACCAAATTGTTAACTGAAACAAGTCTGAAGAGGCAACGATTTTGAAAAGTGAATGCCAAGCAAAGGCATATGTATGTGTGTAAACGTTTGAAGTTAGCGAATTTAAACCCTTCAGGGCTGTTTGCAGCTCTCAAGAAAAACGAAAAATTCGTATAAAACGAGGCTCAAGAAATGGAAAAAAATTTTCTTCTATAAAAAATTCGTAAATCAGTTTGCAGCTCTCAAGAAAAAAATGCTAGAATATTTATATATATATACATTTGGGTAAGCCACGAAAAATTTCCCTTTCTAAGAAATTTTTATTCGAGATGAATTTCTTTCTTACTTTGGCACCGAAAAATGAGTAACCCTACATATAGTTGATTTCGGTAAGTTACAAAAAATTTCCCTTTCTAAGAAATTTCCCTTCGAGAGAAAATAAATGGCTTTTTTATTTATTTTACATCCAAAAGCACTTGCGTAAGTTTTTAAAAATTTTTCTGAAAGGAAAATTTTTTTCCGCCTGGAGCTTCATATTTACTGTATCAAAAATGGTATTGGAGAACGTTTTGATTTTATGCAACGCCAATCGCAATTTTTCGCCAATTTCAAAAATTCACAGCCAATGTCTTTTTTGGTTTGTACATTTTATTTTAAAGAAATACGAGTTTTAAAGTTTCTTCGAAATCAAAATAACAAGTGACATTTTGTGTAAAATATAAGTTGGTTTGAAATTAAAACTAAGTTAAAAAGTTTTAAAAAAATTTCCCAGAAAGAAAATGTTTCCATGGTTTTTAAGAGTTTATTAAAATTTAAAAGCAAAACTCATATTTTGTTGCTTTTCTTAGCAAAAATTGCAAATTTCGCCTTGATATAACCACTAACTTATTTTTTTGTAATTCTGTGTGGAAGGTTTTTCGCTAAAAAATATTAAAACTTTTCGTTGTTGCTGCCAAAAAATTAAGAAATCTGAGACGTCACGTTTTACAATTTCCTACAGTTCTCTTTACAATGCATTTCACTAAACTACTAAACGGCTGCATCGACCTGGTTCATATTTGGCGACATCTTGAAAATAAATATTCTGACCAAAAATTTACTCGGTATGTAGCTCGGGATATCCTAAAATTCTTATACAGACTAAACGTAAAAAACCAATATATTCTACACAGCTACATATGTATGTTATCAATACCGTAGTTATGGCGAAAGTTGGTAATTATTGGAAAGGCTGGATCGATATACATTTACGTAAACGCGCAAGTATCATTCGATTGGGAAACATTTTCTCCTAGATTTCTAAATCCCATTGAACTAATGTAACTTTGTCTTTAATTTTCAGTAATGTAAAATTTATGTGAAAATTTTGAAGAATTTTTTTTTAATTTTTCACAAAGAATGGAGCTTTGCTTTTACGAAGTTTCGCTATAAACTGTCCTATACCTATTTGCATAAAATGATAGCCGTTTTCGTTGTTTGGAATAAACTCAAAAAACACTGAATAGAGTTCCGTCAGATTGTCGGAGGTTATCTTACATACATATATGGTCCAATTACATGCTACTAGAAAACTCGCTAGGTGGTGCTGGAGTAGAGTTATTTATAAAAAGCGTATTTATTAACCGATTTCGTTCAAATTTTAAATATGAGCTACATATGTACCTGTATGATGGAAAATTCTTTTGATAAAAATTTACGCGATTAGTGCCGCAATGGTTTTGCAGAAAATGAATCCAATGGCAGGCGCTGCAGCCGAAATGTATAGAAACCCCGTGTGGTTCGTCTGCTTTGGCCCTATGTTTAAGTTGTACGAATTTACTTTTCAGATGTCTAAATGAAGGATGGGGTTGAGTTTTCTGACACCCTCATGCACGATCATGCGGTCTTGCATCAGTTCATAAATTTTACCACGAATTGTAAAAGTGGTGAATTAACAAGGAAAGATCACCGTTGGTATATCAATTGCTTCATTTGAAAGATACTTAAGAGATCACACGACTCATTTAGCAATGTACCGGAAAACTTTTCATCCTGTCGGACAGCGAGGATTCTTGGCCCTCCTATAACAGAAAACGCACTTCTGTGCTCTTGAGTTTCCCTATTAGAACTTTTATTGGCATACGCATCGCACCAATGTTGTAGTTGCAAGATCACACAAAAAGATTACGCATGATTGGCAGAGATCTCACAGGTGGAAATAAGACTATCGGTAAAGCTCATGACACCGAAAGGGATTGGTATTCCATATGATATCACAGCGTTACTATTATTGGCCTATGTGTGAGGAGGATACTGCGCCTTAGTGGTTTCAACTTAAATCAAAAATTTTGACTTTACAGACTAATTTTGTTTTTAAACGCTCTTTTGCATTGGCCAACGCAAAAGCTCTTATTAGGCGCCGCAAAGTAAGCGGGCATTGGCTAGTACAAAATATTTTTGTTCGTCTCTATACAAGATTAAAAACAATAATCTAATTCTTTGATAGATTTTCACATTGTGTAAAATATTTTTCTTCATGTACATACATGTGATACATTTGATAAATTTTTTGATACTTCCATAATACATTTTTTCATGCCGTCGCGGCAACACTGCCGATGATATCGAATTTTTTGTTAGTCGGTGTATCGTCCTTATGCACGGCATATCTCACTGAACTTGTAGAGCGCTTCGCACTTGGTCTTTCAGCGCCACGCACGGCTCTTTGTTCTAACACATAATAACGCTCGAAATCGAAACAAAAAAGGATTAACAGTTTAAGGTATAAGGTGCCCTATCACTCGGATTTTTATTAATATTAATATTAACCACACTTTTGTTTACATTAAACAACTTTTCGGTTGTAGATTTTTTTCGTTTGAATACACTTATGTGCTGCACTTCACAGATCCGTTTTCATGATTCGGAAATATGAAACCAGAATTTGTATTGTTATTTAAACATGTTACGCTGCCGCTGACGGGATTGGAACCCAGACCTTCTGGAATCTAGCAATTGACAGCAAGCATCTCTGCACACTCAGCTATATCCGTTCTGTAAATTACAAATAACGGCAATAATCAATGTACGTTCAGCTACAGCCACACATACAAATTTGTTTTCAAATGTTCAACTTGAATCGCATTTCTTACAATCGGTATATTTACCATGAAAACCCCAAACAATAACTTGGTTGAAAGAGACATTGTACTTTTGGCTCAGTGTAGAGGAAGTATAGCTTAGCTGGAAAAGGGGGTATAGAGCAAAAATCATTGGTGCAGAAATTGTACACAATAGACAAAATTTTTAAAAATCGCGAAAGTTTTTTTTTTTTGCATCATACCAATTCAAATTGCATCGCCAAAATTTCCTACATCTCGAAACCTGTTCCTTGGAAAAGTAATTCAAGCTCTTAATCTGCGATCTCAAATTATGTAGTCTTAAAGCACCTATTCAAAAATTCCATTTTGTTTATTTAAAAGATTTTATAGTAGAGTTTTTCGCTTATTTCCTAAAATTAATGTTGCTGGGAACAACTCTTAATATGCGATAGCGCAAATCATATTTTGCACCCTTTTTTCAGGCTACAAAGGTTACTCGCAGAACTGCCAAAAGTCATAAATTTGAGTCTACTTTCAAAATAATTTGGTGTAAATACGTGAGACACCCCAATGGCATTTAATATTTAATTTTTTAATTTTGGCACCCCTTTCAAAAATATTTTTGAAACTAAGATTTCGTACACCTCTTCTCTTTGATACTCGGGTGTACGTGTAATAATTCATATACATACATATGTACTATAAAAATGTGCAATCAAAATAAATTATAATTTTGTAATTGGTAACCCAATCAAAAATACTTTAGAGCTTTTTTAAAAATCTTTCTTTTGATACCAATATATTGAATGTTTTCAGGCAATTTTTCTGTGTGTATTTGAGTAGGTAGGTTCCTGTATGTACACTAGACTTTTCACCTCCTTACAAGCAAACGAAAAAAAGGTTCACCGCACACCCCGTATTTTTGCAAGACAGTTTCGTTTTTTTTTTTGTTTTGGCGAACCTAGGAGTCCCTTTTTGCATTTTGCTGTGCTACCTACATATATTCGGCAATAAACATTTTTGTTTTTTTAACTGTTCTACTGGAATAATCGATATACTTTCTTCGTGATTTTTGGCGACTTTTAATTCACTGACATTAGGGTGGTAGGTTAGAGATAAGACATGTGATCTGGTGTGCAAGTACTCGAACTTGAGGTCAACGAACATGGGGGAAAAAATGTCTTCTTGAGACAAGAACATATCCGAATGTAAATGCCGAAGATATGGCGAAAAATTTAAATAGGCGATCCTACGTTCGGCAAAAAATTACTTTTTATTTATTTTTTTTTTTGAAAAAGGTTGCCTTGCAAAAAACTTGTACGGCGAACGTCTTTTCTGCAGTGGAATTCTGACAATCGCTACGCTAAAGCATAATATGGTACTTTCCATAAATTTCCCTTGTAGGGATATTATTTATTTTGCAGAATTTACGTAAAACTTATGTATTTTATATCACTAAACCAATAAAAGGATAATTTAAATGCAACTTAATGTGTTTGAAAAATTTCCCATTTTGGGAAATTTTGAATCTTAATTTTTTTTTTCATAAAAGAAAAATATGCAGTCAATATGTTTACTTCGTACAAAGCTCTAAAAGAAGTTTTTACGAAAAAAAGTATGTTTTCTAGAGATCACCAAGTACCCGTTGAATATTGCTTTAAAATCATGTTTATTGTATGGTTTTAAGTTAAAATTGACCGTGCGAAAAATTCGCTGACACATCTATTACAATTTGTGTTAATTTTTGAAAATATGTATATGTATGCAAATAATAAACAAATCACATTTCACATGCTTTGCCACGGCAATATTGGCTTTCATTTTAATAGCTTCATTATTTCCATTAAAAAGAATATATTGCATCATAATTTCTGTTCAATAGTGAAAATCGCTTAATTTGCTCTAACAAATGCCAAAGCTTTGATGCGTTTAAAGTCATTAAAATGATAGGCTTAATTTATGAAAATTCCTGCTGTTTTATGCTGATTTTTATTTATTTTTTGTTGACTATTTCGCTCATGTATTTATTTAAGTTAGTTTGGATGTGTGCATAAATAGGCAATACGAAAAAACTGTATTAATGCGCAAAATAATAGCTACAAACTATTATTTGCTGGCAGATTAATGCAAAAGACATTATAATGGCAATCAAAAATTACACTTGCAAACCCATGTGATGTTTAGTTAAATTAGCCTTAGCCAGGTGTTTAGTGAAATTTGACTTTATTACACGTTTTTTGTTTGTAATACTTAGTTTTTCGCTTGAAAAGGTGATTTCATTACAATTTTCGTGAGAGTACGTAATGGTTTAATATGTGGGGTATTCCATCGTCACGGGTGGGACATTTGTACAGCAAAAATAGGTTTTCTTTTTTAAATTTAAGTATAAAGTACTAAGCAATTCTACATTTCGATAAAGGTACACCTAGTTCACTAATATACGAGTTATTACCAAATACGAAAAATATTACAACTTGATTTTATATCGGAAAAATCCGGGCTGTTTCTTTTGTCACGGGTAGGACAAAGAAAAGACCCTGCTTTTTGGAGAACATATATTTCACAGAAAGTCTGTGAATTTACTTAACATTTCTATCTGAATTAGATGTTTTACTATACATAAAAGAACCAGCAATCCTAACAAAGCACAAACCATAACAAGAATTAGTTGTTTATTATTAAAAAATTTAAAATTCTCCTGTCACGGGTAGGACAACTTTTGTCACGGGTGGGACACGTACGATTTTCTTCATGGAATGGAGGTTCTAGTGAGATCAATATCAAAAGGCTTAGGTATGATAATTGTTAGAGGCCAAATACAAGATCAATTGACCCACTTTTATCACAGTAGGGTCATTTTAAGACGCACGATATTCTGCTGATATACTGATATATACTGATATGCTGATATTCAATTTTAGGGGGCAATATTTATACCAAACGAAAGCTAGAAGTCGCCAGTTTGATGTGTTAAAAAGCTGGGAGAATGGATTATTTGCAAACGCATGAAATTTTATATGCTTTTTCCAAATGCACTTCTGCACGGTGCATTTGATTGCAATGAAATTTTGAATGTGCCCTCATGATTTTCAAGTTTATTTAAACTATCTATGTATGTCTGGCTAACACTAACTACAGGTTAAACATGGATGCATCGGGCTGCAATTGTCGGATGTGTCCTCCTGACTTTAATCTTCACAATCTTGTATCATGGCAAGATCGTTGTTTAAACACCGTTGTTTTCCAAAGAATTCTTCATTCTCATTCTTTTGGTTGTTTCAGAATTTGGAGAACCTGTAACGTCAACCGCGTTTTTCGATTTTAGTTTTTGTAATTCAATTTTAATCCTTTCTTTTGTTACTGAAATAGCTTTTGATCAGAAATAACGAAAGAAGGTTACCACCGCTATTTGTATTTTTTTGTATCATTTAATACTAAAGAAATTCATATACCAGACCCAAGGTTTGCTCTATGGTAATTAATTAACATTTTTTATTGAAATATTTTTCAATGGGTTGCTTTGCTCGTTTAGACATTTCCTTCATTTGGTACCAAACTTGTTTAATTTGGATAAGCGGTTTGTTTATTATCCGGAAAAGACTTTTAATTGGGAATAAAAAATATCTGGCCAAGTTTAACTGGTAAAAAAAAACTGTTATTTTCGGTTCCTTCAATATTCGCATTCGCAAAAGATCCGCATTGATTATTGCGAATGCGAATGTTAAAATTAATGCGGAAGCTCCGCGGTTGCGAATGCGAATGCGAATATTCGCAACAACCCTGATAACGACTACGTTATCACGTCGATAGCGATGTCTAACCTGCTGTTAGTGTTAACCAAACATTGAGTAACGGGCCCTAAGAGTGGCTGGAGTTGAGTTATTTTTGGAAAACTGATTTCATGGACAAATCAGGCTCAAATTTATCTATTCTTTGGTGAAACCATAGAACGTCAGAAATGATCTTGTGTATTGATGTCTAATCCGAAAAGTTATCTGCATTAGAATACTTGTACGCAGATACATATATCTTTGTCACTTAAAGGCTATTTATTGGATTGAATTTATAAGTTAGGCGAACTTCTAGATTTTTTTGGTTGGAAGTTTTGGGGTAATTGTTAGTATTGACTTTTGGATTGTTGTTAAGCAACCCTCATCATAGAATTCTCTGGCGTCTCTATGATAGTAATGTTTACCTTGACCTTTCGAGCTGACCACGCGAAATTTTTTACTACATCGCTTAGCCCATCAACAGTATTATGGTGTTTAGTCAACCTGAACTTCAAATTTTTGTGGCATTAAACATAGGTTTGAAACGTTAAACTTGTTTTTTTTTTTTATTGTTATTCACCATTAGAAAAAAATGTATAAGTGATTGTCACGGGCGGGACACGATAAAAGGTTTCAAAATCTCTAAAGTAGGCACTTATAATATAATAAAAGAGATGAAATAGCGCTGCATAGTATAAACACACTCTAGTTATGAAATTATAGAAAAATCCCCGAAGTAGTAACTAAGCAATACGAAGTTTAAAACCTTTTTGTCACGGGTGGGACATTCAAAACCGTAGTGTTTTCACCCCTTTATATAATTTAAATGCTTATTTTTCTTCAATGCCATGTTGCTTCTTTGGGACGAAGAAAGATAGAGACATGTATTCCCCACTTCAAAAAAATAATAACTTTGTAAATACTTGATTTTGCAGAGACTTCTATATTAAAATATATTGTCGTATTCAATTACTTTTCTAATATTGAAGTTTTGAGTGCATTTACAGTGTAATAAAATAATATAACTAAATTTTTTCTTAGAAAGTACGTTAATTTGAGATATTTAGCATTGATTCATCAAGCATCCCATGTTCAATAAGTTACTATATAATTGGAGACAATGTTTCACATACTCATGGAATACCCCATGTAATAATTGATTTTGTAATGAAACCCTTAAAATGGCCTAATAACTGTACACTAGATTAGTTTAGATAATTTTTTTTGAAGACAGGTCAATCACTGCGACCAGTCTACTTTTATTCTAAAAGTTCATCGTTGATCCACCTTACCTTTCTGGTCATGCGCATCCATATATGATGCTGCCACATTTTGACAAGTTTTAATCCACTTTTTTTTGTTATTTAATTTTGTTAGTTTTTTTTACAAAACCATAGTTCATTCTTTAACAGACGCCGTGTAAATCAAACTTTGTACAATTAAAAAAAAATCAAAATCTATAGTAAAAATTTCGGTGATTTTTAATTAGATTTCCTAGAAATAACATTGAATTCTAATTTAAAATGGCTAAAATCTACCGTTGATTTTTTTTTTTAAATATTGTAAAAAGTTTGAAACATGGATTTACACAGCTTTGGATAAAGAATGAACTATAGTTTTATAAAAAAAGTAACTTAAATTAAATAACAACAAGTAAGAAAGTCTAAGTTCGTGCGGAGCCCAACATTAAATACCCGGCGCAAGTATTAAATATATGTTTTTCACCTTTCCGAAAGCTACCGCTACATGGTAAGCCGGGGTGTATCAATTTTGAGTAAATTAGCGTCTTTAAATTTCGAAATATTGCAGTTTCAAGCATTTCTGAAATTTACCGTTATATGAAAATTGACCGTAATTTTAGTCCGATTTGAATATTTTTCAACGTTTAGCTTTTATGTGGCAAGCGCAATAACCATACCGAGTTTGAAACAAATTGGTAGAACGGTTACCGATACACATATATGTGATCAAAAGTGGGCGGTGCCACGCCCATTTTCCCAAATTTTATCACAAACGTATTTCGTGGTAAAGAATTGTTGCAAGCATCAATTTTTAATAAATTAGCTTCGTATATTCGTATTTCTCTAAATTACCTTTATATGGGATGTGGGCGTGGTTATTGTCCGATTTTAAAAGTTTTCGGCCATTTGGTATGTTGTGCGAAGGCTAACAATTGCGTCAAGTTTGGAAGAAATTGGTGCAGCGGTTACCAAGATATACACATCTAACCATAAGTGGGCGTGGCTACGCCTTAATGGTGAATGGATTGTTCGCATAATTGCATCTAATCACAGCTTCGGGTTACCTCGAGGCGGCTGATAATGCGATTACTGAACTTGGAACGCAGAAGATCGATTTTTTCATAGGCTGTGTTGCATGGTGATCCATTCTGCTGAAACCGAAGATCGTCTGAGTCCACTTCTTCAATTAGCGGCCACAAAAAATCATTTATCATGCCTCTGTAGCGCTCACCGTTGACCGAAATGGCATTTCTGTAGTATTTTCAAAGAAAAATGGGCCAATGAATCCACCGCTCCAAAATTCGCACCGCACTGTCACTTTTTGCCTCTTTGAGGATGTCTTCTCGATGATCACGTGCGGATTTCCCGATATCGAGATGCGACGGTTTTGCTTGTTAACATACATAGCTGCCGGAATGAAAATGCACTTCTTATTTGTCAATTTTATTGTGGCGTAATGCAATAATGAAAGGTGTTATACGTTGGCAACTTCTCGCACTAATTCGCCATCTTGAACTACCTTAGGTGAAACTGTGTTGTTTCTTTGCTAATTTCACTGAACATTTCCCAAAATATTAGAAAAAAATTCTAAACGAGCTACATTGATGCAATTTTCGCTGTTCGTTTTGTTCTTATTCGCTGACATTTGTTTTCTAATTGCGTGAAATTTGGTAAGTATTTTAATAAAACCGAATTATTTTTCAAATAAAGTATAATTTTGCATTTATTAGGTGATTTCCTTGGTGTTTTCCTAGCCGACCTGTGCTGGTATTGTAATTAAGAGCTAATACACGTAAGTTACAACATATTGTTTTGACTTTATTTTTCGTTATATGGAAGACGATTAAACACGATTTGTTTTTATATCGATTCTGAAAAATCGACGGTAATTTTTAGTCACTTCAAACTTGTTTTATGAAGTTTTAAAATTGGGCTTATATGGGGTTTTTTAGAAATTGAACTTTATTTTTATTGCAAATTCTTAGAAATAAATAAATTAAGATGAGAGGAAAATAATATCACTTTGATTGGGGTTGCTATTGATATGACCGATACTTATGTATATAATAAATTTTGCACAATTAAAAATCAAAGTGGATTTACTGAAATACACAACATATGTGACCTGGTCTACGAAAAGGGAGCTTACGTGCGAAAACTAGTTTTCTGTGAAAAAGCTGTTAAAAGTAAGCAACTCGTTTCGTCAGTTTCTCATTATCTCGTTAATTGTTCTCCGCGCCGGACGTCCAGTAAGTGTTGTTGTTGGTCCAGTAAGTGTTGTTGTTGGTCGAAATATTATTATAGTTCATCGTGTAAGTTGCTAGTGTGGAACATTTAAAAAAGTAACACTGAAATAGTGACGTTTACTGTTTCTGTTGATTATCGTCTTCGCATTTCGCATGAAATGAAACATGAGTGTTGATGAGGAGTTCAGTGCCGTATACGGACAATATTTCCATGAAAAGGATGATGAAAACTATGAAGAGAGCGATGATGATGAAGACGAAGTATGTGTATCTCAGGCAGAAGATGATACCGAACAAACTTTTGTTAAGATGGACCTGTATGTTGTTGATGTAAAGGAGGAGGAGCTGGTAACAAAATTTCTGTCAAAAGATTGTTGTAATAATGAATACCATACACTGATACCACGGGAAATGATCGAGAGTACGCGGAACAATTGTTTAGAGATGTCGAAAAATGAACTTGATTTAGTGATACTAAGTCACATCGAAGCTGGAATTATGAGTAACGAAAAGCTAGAAAGTGTATACGCAAAGCTTGCTGGGCGGAAGAAATATGGACAGAGACAGGATACAGAAGTTATGAGGCATAGAATTCAATTTACCTTCTACAGAGTACCTGTTTGTCGTTCGTTTGGCCCATAATACGTTTTTCTAGTGTATAATCATGTCTTTATAGCTTATAATTCAATGTATTTTGTTCATTACCAATAAATTATATTTTGTCGTATTTTTACTCTTCTTTCTCTACATTTTTAGTACACTTCTAAGCAAGTTAGGATTTTCTGCTTTTCACCACGTGAAAAAGCATCTCATCCTCCATCCGAATCAACCAAAAAGTGAAAATTGATTTTTTGACACCTAAGCCCCCTTTCCGTAGACCAGGTCACAAATTCTGAAATATATCTTCAAAAAATAAACATAAATAAAACATTATAAAGTAGTCAATGCTTGCTGTATGACACGAACTTGGATATACTTTAATTTGGGTAATGTATAATTCCTTATATGATTCCTCAAAGTATCCCTTATATAACACTGTGGAATACAAAAAAAGACCTTAGTGCGAATATATCAGGTTTGATAGCTGTTGACCAAGGTGTATTAAACAAGGTGTGATTGACAACTCAGTTATGCTCACTTTTAAGGTACTATTATGCCAAAAAATATAAACAATCGATTCAAAATTCATACAAAATTTTTTAAATTTGACTTTATAGGATGGTTATTCTGAGAGCAATGTCAAATTGAATCACATTTTGTTGAATACATTTTGCTGTTGATCATACCAATAATGCCTCATACTCAGAATTACTAGATCAATTCGTGTTCTCCGAGAAAAAAAAAAATTTCACGATACAAAAATCTGAAAAATCTTTTTTCTCCAAATTTTGAACATTTATCGTTTTTGGCCTATATTTTGTTGAAATAGTAAAACTTAGTATGAACCATTGTTGGTATGGTCAGCAGCTATCAAACCTGATATATGCGCACAAGAAGCCCATTTGAAAGAGGGGGACAAAATATCACACGTAAATGAATTCCTCTATTTGGCCTGTACAATATAAGGGAAAGATTTCAAATTCATATGGAAAGTGTCAACCAAGAGCAAAAAAAATAAAATTTTGCCTTGACAAAGTTTATAGATGCCAATCGGTAACTACATATCTTGTGTTTCATCCACCAAAATATTGGACTAATTGGTCCATTCCATTTCAAGATATTTGCGTATTTCCAACTACACTTTAAAAAAATTTTTTTCGGAAATAATTTTGGTACACGATTAAAAATAATTGTAAATCTATACAAAACTTTAGTATAGCTTATGTTCCGTTAGTCTTACAACAAAAACAACTTAAAAATTTATTAGGAACCGTCTAAAGTTAAATTACAAATTGTGCTTTTTTCAAGCGTTCGGACACAAAATATACTTTACATTTAAAGAAAAAAACGTAACGTTTACTTTATTTGTCAAAATTTGAATACAAAAGCTAGTTTTGGTTACTCTTGCCAGTCGCATAAATTTTTTTTCGGAAAGCCATAGGATTACCGATTGTAATGAAATTTAAAATCGGAACGTCCGAACGCTTCAAATAGTTTTTGTTCATATTGATTTTATGTAGGTATATAGATATAGTACATACTTCTGCTTGTACGAAGACATGACTTCAACAAACGTTAAAAGCACGGCTAAGAGAGCAATGAAGAGGAGACGGAATTTGAAAAGAGATGAAGAAAAGTGGGCGGAATATAAAAAAAGAGAGATCGAAAGAAAAAAACTATAGGAGAAAAATTAAAAATGATCATATCATGGCAAAAAAGCACCAAGATGTGACTAACTTGCGCAAACAAAGATTATTTGAAAACAAAAACAGGGATTAGTTTCTTCGAATTTTGGCAAGTATAAAAGTAGACAATAAAGCCATAAAAAAGTTGAAAAAGCATTAAGAAAAAATTATTAGACAAATATGAAATTAATAAAAATTGTACAAGCAGCAGGAAGAAAAGAAACATTGTTAAGTAAGCAAGAATTTCCTATACCAAAGCGCTACATGGTGTTGACAGTAAACGTATCAGCTTTTTAAAAAGGAATTCAAGGATCTTGACATTAGCAAAACAAAATTGTATGCGAGCAGACAAAGAACAACGCAAATAAGGTCAATTGACATTATTACCTTTTTAAAAGCGAAATCCATTGACATTATTGCTCGTTCAAACATTAAGTTTGCGTAGTTTCGCGGCGGCCCGCGTCCGCGCGCCACACCGCGCCCCGCTCGCCGAAAATTTTTGTTGACTTTATTTCGCTTTTGCTAAGAAAATAATGTCAATTGAATTTATTTCGCACCAGTATGCCAAATAGCTATTCAGACTTATTATTTACAATAAAACCTCATATTTTCATTAAAAAACGAGTGTGTTTAAATTCTTAAACAAAAAATTTTATCTCGTTGGAAAAAAGCGGAACGTCCGAACAACTTTGCACAGTGCTTGACAGCTATTAAACATCGTTGGGAAGTTAAAGTTGACGCAATAGTTATGGCTGCTTATTATTCTAACAACCATTCATACATCAGTTTTTTGTGCCGTTAACAGGTTTGCAGAATTTTCCAACAATCATCAGTCATCTTCGATACGAGTTCCATTTTGGGAACGTCCGAACGGGTTCTTTTAATCGCTATGCACTTACCAAATAACATTTGTGGAACATAATTTTTTTTGGTTTCAGATAGGTATTGATGATGACTACTCATGACAAAAAATATGTGTTCACTCAGAGCCTACTATAGTTTTTATGGTGAAAAAAGTGTCTCCAAACGGAACGTCCGTAACGCAGGAAACACCAATATATGTATGTACAACGATATTCAATTTTGCACAAGTGCAAAATGCACATAAACTACATAAATACAATGCAGCTTAACCCAAAACAACTGCCTACATGGAAGTGACCTTTGACCTGCGCTATTAACATATTTTGCTCGTGTGACATAGTTTTACAATTGTGGTAGTTATACACATACATATACATTTCATATATGTGTATGCATAGGTATTTACATCGGTATTTACCCTGTGGGGAAAATCTCTAGTTCTGAACTGGTGCGCTTCTAGTACATTTAAACCCAGTACTGGTTCGCGATAAATCTCTTTTGCATGCAAGCAACTGGCGAATTTAACATGGCGATGTCCTAGGAAGTGTCAATTGCCGCCCGCTGCATCCCTTTTTCGATAGTTCCGAACTAGTCCTAAATTCTATAGTTCCGAACCAGTTCTGAAATCGACGGACGAAAGAAAAAGGTATCATGATTTTTTTGTCTTTTTGGTTCTTCCGTGTGTGCGATGTTAAGTTATTTTGGAAGAAATGTGTTTTCAATTTGAAATGAAATTTGTTTGAATGATTGATTGTAAGAAATGTACGTTTACATACCTTTAGCTGTAGCTGAGTTTGCTGAGGTGCTCGCTGTTATTTCTTAGATGCCAGACGGTCCCAAGACGTTGAAATGTTAACACAAATTTTAGTTTTGTATTACCAAGCTATGAAATAGCATCTGCGAAGCATAGAATAGAAGCGTATTTGAACGAAAAAGCCGCCGAACACATATCTATGTAAAGTAAACCGAACCATTTCTAAATTCGTCACTTTAGATATGGATTTCTAATGAAAAAAACTGAAAAAAATTAGTTTCTTAAAAGTACCACTTTTCGCCGATTTTGGACTGGTGGGGATCTAGTTCCTATCGGACTAGTTCCTTTTTGGCGATAAAGACCTAGTACGGAACTAGAAATTTGATTCACTAGTCCGCGGTTTCCCTGCAGGGTATATAGTGTTCATTACAACATTAACACGCGTATAAATATGCCTTAAACAATCACTTTGTGTATAACAGTAATTGAAAATTTTTTTTTATTCATATCAAAAATATGTATTATTATTATTACAACATTTCAGGAAGAATGTTAATTAAGTAGACAATATAATTCTTAAATTCATTACTTTCATTACCATAACTTGTGTAATTTAATGAATTTCAGTGCACAGGGCATAAATTCAGTAAGAATTCAATTCTGATTTCTGATTTCTGAAAATTGGGAAAAATCTATTTTTAGATGTTGAAATTAGAAATTGATTGCCATTACACTACTTTTTCATTCTTAACCATGATTGCGCATTTTTTTTAATAATTTTAATTCTTTATTTTGAGCAACAAATACCAATTGGTTTTACGTTTTTATTATTTATAGTAAAAATAAAAGGCACACTTTGGTTCATATTTTCTTAATCAGCAAATAATTCGTACTTTTTGGTTTTAAATATTAAAGCATTGTGAAATACTGAAATGCATTATGATTTTTAGGTATTTTAAAAACGTTTTTGTTGGGGTTTTCTTAGGAATTTCCGCGATTATTTGAACTTTTTCGATATTTTTGAGATGTTTACGGCACCTATTGAATTTTGTTCAGTAGCTTTCGGGATTGTTTTGGAAGCCTCGGGGTTGTCGAAAATTTTCTCGTGATTTATTTTTTGGTCTTTTTCGGGATTACGGGTATGGTTTCGGGATCCTTCGGGATTTTTGGAAACTTTTTCCGAACTTTTCGGGATTTTTTCAGAGCCTTTTAAAATTAAGGCTTGGATTTTTTTCTAGAATTTTTCTGAATTTTTTTGCAATATTTTCGGACCCTGTTGGGAGTTCTAGAAAATTTTCAATATTTTTCGGGGTAGTTTTGTAACCTTTCGGAATCATTAAGGACT